>NW_005871279.1:1269792-1331768 GCF_000147115.1 Myotis lucifugus
GGTGATTTGCACTGAATTGGGATGAATGAAACATTAATCCTTGTAGTTAAATCATTGAGGTTTCAGAATTTATTTGTTACTGAGGCATAACTGAGATTAATTAACTAATACCAATGTCTTGAATAAAATATAAATCAGACAAATGGGATAAAAGGTTACTTCCTATGCCGATTTCGCTATCATTGGATGGGGTTTGGAATTAAATCGATGAGTTTCTGAGTAGCACTTCGGGAGTGCTTTCAAACAATGAAGTCTTGGGATGGAGATGTACGCTGCCTAAAGAAGCTGCCAAAACTCACAGTCAAACCTCGGTTCTTGAACATCTCTCATCTCCAACAATTCGGTTCTCAACCAAGTTGTTCATGGAAAAAAATGTCTTGGTCTTTGAACAAAACTTCTGTTCTCAACCTCACAACCCGTTCAGATAGATACATCATCATGACAAAAAGCATCTCTCAGGCCACAAGCAAGGAGAGAATTCAAGTCAGTTTACAGCTAAACTTGGAGTTGTTAATATTTCAGGAAATTGTGTTGTGGATTTTTTTTCTTTTGTTGCTGGCAATGGATGATTAGCACTATTTTAAAACACAAGGAGGCCATCAAGAATGCTAATATTGCTAAGGGTGTGAAAGAAACAATGATCACAGGCAATTGAAGAGGTAGAAAAACTGTTGTTGATTGGACAGACTCTGTTGATGGGGAGGGATTGATCAAAAAAGAAAGAAAGAACTCATAGACACAGATAACAGTGTGGTGCTTGCTGAGAGGAGGAGATGTAGAGCTGGAGAAGAGTATAGGGGGGATAAATGGTGATGGGGGAAAATAGCTAAAAAAAAAGAATATTGATTTGCAACCTATAGACAATGGGAAGACACTGAAGCAATTTAAACAAGGGCTTGGTAGAACTAGAGTCATGTGCAAGGTCACACTTATACTTTATAAATGATGACTCTGTCTGCTGGGGGAAAATAGTTCGGAAGGAGTCCTAAGTGAAGGGAGAAAGCCGTTAGGGAGCTGGTTCAGTAGTTCAGGTAAAAGATCATGGCAGCCCGGACTAATAATAGTGGAAATGAAGAGTTGTATGGATTCAAGAGACATTTAGACAGCAAAATGGATATGTCAAATGTAGGAGGGGGCGTCAGAGATCATTTCAAGGTTTTGGCTGGCATACCTTGATAGATGGTAGATCCACTCATTGAGAAGAAAGAAAGAATCAGGGTCAGAGGTAAATATGAGGCATTTTTGAGATGCCCCAGCTTTCAGAGTGTAAGTGCTGAGGAGATAAATGTACCTATGGGTGAGATGTTGTAGTATTGGGCTTATGGATGGGTAACTGAAACCTGGTCGATGGCGTTCCTGCAAGGGGGACAGAAAGAGAGCTGTATCTTGAAAGCAAAGGGAAGAAAGTGTTTCAAGAGTGAAGCACTGATTCAAGGTGTTGAATGTAACCAAACAGATGAAACAGGAAGAGGACTGAAACCTCAGGGTCTTCATTCATATGAGCAAGAGCTGCTTGGACAGAGTGACAAGTAGGAGCAAACGAGATCCCTTTAGGCAGATCGAAGTAAGTGTGGCCATTAGAGAGCGAACGGAGAAGACAAGAGCTGGAAGGGGATGCATGGCAGAGTTTTAAACTGGTGAGGCTGAGATTGATGAAACTAGCATAAAGGTTTTCATATTATCACTGAGTAACAAAAATATATATCTTTATAACTTACACAGAAGGCCCACTGGTTTCATTTTAAAATGCATTTTCTCTTCAAATTTACATTGTAACTTCAGCTCTTTCCCATCATAAGCATTCCTTTAATAATAACTCTATGACACTCCCTATTACATGCCTTCTCTCTAGAGACCCAAGGTGAATGCTCACAAATTTTCTTATAAAATAAGCAAAATGTGAATATTTCCAGATTGTTTGCATAGCAATGCTGTCTGATGTAATTCTCAAAGGCTACATCACTGGGTTTGAAGGAAAATTGGCTTTAAGCTTTTATGTGATTGCATGTATTCTTTCTTCCAAATGGTATGTTTGTGGAGCAGAACACAATGGATGAGTAACATAGAATAGAGTTGGCAGAACGTGTTTTTACTTGCATTATAGTAATGTTTTTTTTTCAACTTTGTTAAGAGTGAGACAGTTATAATAGTGAGAGAAGCCATGGACCAGCTTTCAACTTCCTTGAGCCTACTTTCAATAATATTTCTAAGTGCCACTGGCATATATGTATTTTCTCTTTTTATTATAAATTGATTCAGTTAGTGTTCATAATTGTGGACACATTTGGTGAACTTTGTCATTCTGTGGACCCCATTACACTAGGATATTTCTCTCTCTTCTTCCTCCTGTTGCAACAGCTCTATAAATTTCACAGGGATGCATCTAAATTTTTTTCTTCCGTTTTTGTTTTCCTCTTCAAACTTTTGTTGATATCAGTTCAACTCTTACAGTTATGTACTAGTAAATGCCTCTTGAGTTTGAATTTTACTCCAGATTCCCCACTCCCCCCACCCCCAGACACTTACTTCACTTTTTGTTGCATCTCCCAGTGTCCTTATCTCCTTTTTTCAACTCTGTTCACAATTTCCTATTGTTTTTCGGTTTCTATGAAATCACTTTTCTAATTTCTTGGGCTCAAACAAGGTCCACCTTCATTCTTTTTTCCTTTAACACCAATCCTCCTAATTAGCTCCTGATAAGTAAGCTAATTCAGGTACATGTCTTCTGATCAGTAGAGAACAACTTCTGAAAAGCAGTAGTTTTCTCCTTCTCCCTTCCCTCCCTGCACTTCCATTCTCAGAGGAAAGTGACTTGAACTTTTTGTTCTCTCTTTTTGTGGTTATTTCAAAAACTGTAGGCAATGTGTTTATACCTGTACTTATTTATTGATCTATCAATTTCATGTCTATTGACTCTCAACATAGCATATAAATCTTTTAATTGTTTACCCCTCTGCTTCTGCTGTTTTGATAATTATATTTGTAGTTTTTATTCTTTTTACTTGTATCACTTAATCTATGTAAGCTTTTATTTCTTGTCCTTCAACTCTTTTACTGCTTCTTTTTTTTTGAATAGTTTGTTGATTTTTAGAGAGAAAGGAAGGGAGAGGGAGAGAGAGAAACACTGATGTAAGAGCACAACATCAATAGGCTGTCTCCTGCATGCTCACCCCCTCCCCCTGCACCAGGGATGAAGCTTGTATGTGGCCTGCCTCGTAATTGAACCAGCAATCTTTCAGTGCACAGGACAACACCCAACCAACTGAGTCACACTGGCCAGGGCACTTTTATTATTTCTTGATTTCCTTTTTGTTAAATGAGAAATCAGTGCCCCTACCATTTCCTCTATCTTTATTTTAGTCCTCAGTTACCTTCTATCTGCATCACTTCTAAGTTTTCTGTGTTGTTGTTGTTATTTTTACCTCTAAAGGTTTAAAACCAAAAAACCAATTGCCTACATTATTATAACATTGTACTATATATGCCCACAGCTGGGCCCCCATTACATTTCTTCCCCTACCAGAGTCAGTGCCATTATTCCCAGACCCTAAAGGAACATGTGCTTTGTTTCCAGGTCTATTGAATTCCTGCTCTTTTTTGTTTTGTTGGTTTGGTTGTTAAGGAGAAATGATTGTTAAGGTATTAAAATAATCGTACAATTGACACTTGAACAATGAAGGGGTTAGAGTGCCAACCCCTTGCACTGTAAAAATCTACATGAAACCTTTGACTCTCTAAAAACTCAGTTGTCCCTCGGTATCCGTGGGGGGATTGGTTCCAGGACCCTTGTGGGTACCAGAATTTGCAGATGTTCAAGTTTCTAATATAAAATGGGGTGGAACAATGCATACAGTTGTTCTTCCACATTCGCAGGTTCCCAACTATAAATAAAAAATATTGTTTCAGCCCTGGCCAGTGTTTCTCAGTGTGAGAATGTCAGCCTGTGCACGCAAGGATCTCAGATTTGGTTTCCAGTCAAGGGCGCAGGGTGGGTGCAGGAGGCAAGCAGTCGATGTGTGTCTCTCACATTGATGTTTCTCTTTCTTCTCCACTCCCTCCCTCCCTTCCACTCTTTCTAAAAAGCAATGGCAAAAATATCCTCAGGTGAGGATTAACAAAACAACAAAAAATTGTTTTCAATCTGCAGTTGGTTGAATCCATGGTTGGGAAACCTGAGTATACTGAGGGCCAACTGTAAATTTATTGAAAAAATCAGCATGCATGTGGACCCCTGCAGTTCAAAGCCATGTTGTTTAAGGGTCAACTGTACATATATTTTTGAATTTAAGTTTTATTATTTTTTTTCAGAGCAGTTTTAGGGACACAACAAAATTGAAAGGACAGTACAGAGATTTCCCATTTGTTCCTTGCCCCCAAACATGCATACCCTCCCCTGTTATCAACATCTTCCACTATAGTGGTACATTTCTAAATAATTGAAAAACCTACATTGATACATCATTATCAGCCACAGTCAATAACTTATATTAGGGTTCATTCTATGGGTTTAGACAAATGTATAATGACATATATCCTCTGTTAAAGTATCATTCAGAGTGGTTTCATTGCCATAAAAATCCTCTGTGTTCTGCCTATTTATCCTTTCCTCCTCCCTAATCCCTGGCAACCACTGATCTTTTTCCTCTCTATAGTTTTACCTTTTTCAGAATGTCAGATAGTTGGAATATTTCAATATGAAGCCTTTTCAAGTTGGCTTCTTTGATTTAGTAATACATTTAAGGCTCCTCCATGTAGCATTTACATGGCTTGATAGCTCATTTCTTTTTTGTGCTGAGTAATATTCCATGTGTACATGTACAGTTTATTTATCTACCCACCTACTGAAACACATCTTGGTTGCTTCTAAGTTTTGGCAATAATAAATAAAGTGGTTATAGACACCCATGTGCAGGTCTTTGTGGGGATATAAGTTTTCAATTCCTTTGGGTAAATACCAAGGAATGTCCTTGCTAGGTCATATGGTAAGAATATGTTTAGTGTTGTAAGAAACTGTGAACTGTCCTGCAAAGTGGCTATACTATGTACATTCCTGCTAGCAGTGAATGAGAGTTTCTATTGCTCCATATCCTCCCAGCACTTGGTGATGTCAAACACATTTAGTGCCAGTCTGGATTTTGGCCATTCTGATGCAGGTGTAGAGGTATTTCACTTAATTTGCATTTCCCTAATGACATGATGTGGAACAGCTTTTCACATAGTTATTTGTCATTTGTATATCTTTGTTGGTGTGGTGTCTGCTGAGGTATTTGGCCCATTTTCTAATCAGATTTTTTAAATCCATTGTTGAGTTTTAAGACTTTTCTTTATATTTTGGATACCAGTATTCTATCAGACATGTCTTTTGCAAACATTTTCGTCCAATTTGTGCCTTGTCTTTTTATTCTTGACAGTGTCATTGGCAGAGCATAAAACTTTAATTTTAATAATCCTAGCTTATCAATTCCTTCTTTCATGGACTGTGACTTTGGTGTTGTATTTAAAATGTCATTGCTATACCCAATGTCATCTAGGTTTTCTCCTATGTTATCTTCTAGGAGTTTTATAGTTTCGCATTTTATTTTAGGTCTGTGATTCATTTTGAGGTGACTTTTGTGAAGGACATAGGTCTGTGTCTAGATTCATTTCTTTTTTGTATGTAGATGCCAGTTGTTCCAGCATGATTTGTTAAAAAGACTATCTTTTCTCCATTGTGGATTCATCTATTTCCCTTAGCAGTTCTATTTCCATATAACTTACTGCTTTGAATTGTTGCCATTGCTCTTTATTCCTATTTTTGTCTTTTTTACATATTTGTCAACTCTCTGTCCCTGTAGCCCTTATGCAAACAAATTTACAAATAAAAAAGGTTCTAAAAAATATAATTCAAACAAACTGCTTTAATATGCATTTTGTTGAAAATAAATTACCTTTTATTAGATATAATATTTTTACTTTGAACATTAGTAGTTGAGCATTGATCTATGAACCAGGAAGTCATGGTTTGATTCCCAGGTTGTGGGCTCAATCCCCAGTGTGGGGCATGCAGGCGGCAGGAGGCAGCCGATCAATGATTCTCTCTCATCATTGATGTTTTTATCTCTCTCCCCTTCTCCCTTCCTCTCTGAAATCAATTAAAAAATATGTTTAAAAAAATAAAAGGTGGTCTATCATCTATCTATCGTCTATCTATCTATCTTTCATCGATATCACCTATTATCTATCTATCTAATCCCTGAGAAGGGAAAGGAAGTAATTAGAAAATACTGTACTGCAGTTATAAAAAAATGTAGATGTGCCATTGTTCTTTACTCACAATAGATGCCCAATAAAGACTTGATTGGTTCCAGATGAGTAGAGCATTTGTTTTAAAATCTAAAAATGTTTAGAAATTCTCCCTATCTCTTTTTGAGGCTGGTCCTTGAATATTTGTTTTCTGACTTGAGCTGGAGAGACCTGTCTGAATGAGGGGTGATGTGGTTCTGTGCTTATGGCCACAGAGTTGGAAGCTGCTCCTCTATAGACCCATGCAGTCCTGACTAATACCTGTGTAGGTATTTGAAGATGTGCTGACCTGTGATCTGCCTACTTAAGTAACAGAAAGTTCTGTCGGCTCATAGCTAAGGTTTTAATATAATTTTGAAACAATACTGGAGAGATTTTATCTTTGAAAAAATAAATAAGAACATGACTCACCATGAACAAATACAAGGTACTTTTTCCTCGTGTTGGAAATCAGTGGAGTTTCTCCAACTCTTTAATTTACTTTCACAAGCTATAAAGTTTTGAGAATTTAACCCAGATTGCAGCACAGCTGCAGTGTTTGGAAGCAGCTGCCTGAGTTGGGTGGAACTTGTCATGGTTATTTGAAAGGATGTTTGGGGTTATTTGACAAAATGAAGAGCTTAACAAAGAATGAAGCTTTTTAAAATTGTTTCTTCCTTCTCTATATGCCACCCAATAGTTTTAATTTGATGAATCATCTGAAAATTACAAAAAGTTGGTTAATGTTAAAATAAAAATATTTTAATAGTTGACAGATAGACTCTTTCATTTCCTCCCACCCCTCATTCCTTGTGAGTGAATCAAAGCAATATAAACATATACCTCTCTCAATCAATATAATTATTTTGTTTGAATGCATTTTTTGGCAAGTCTTTATATATGCTCACCTCTGAAAAGAGATTTAGAATTTTCTTAAATCCCTTTTTGTGTGATTTTTTAAAAATAGACTTTATTTTTTAGAGCAGTTTTAGGTTCATAGCAAAATTGAGGAGAAAGTACAGAGTTCCCCTATACTTGCTACCCCTATACATGCACAGTCTCCCTCACTATCAATATCCTGTATCAGGTGGTGCATTTGTTATAATTGATGAACTGACACTGACAAATAATTATCATCTAAAGTCCATAGTCTTGGTCTTGGGCATTCTATGGCTTTGAACGAATGTATAGGACTTGTATCCACCATTATAGTGTCATACAGAGTAGTTTTATTGCTTTAGATCCTCTATGCCCCACCCATTCATCCCTCTGTCCCCTCTCCTCCTAGCATCCACTGATCTTTCTACTTCTCCATAGTTTTGCTTTTCCAGGATGTCATATAGTTGGAATCATATAGTATGTAGCCTTTTCAGATTGGCTTCTTTCACTTAGTAACATTTAAGTTTGTTCCATGTCTTTACATGGCTTGATAACTGATTTCTTTTTAGCACTGAATATTATTCCATGTCTGGATGACCTGCAGTTCATCTACCCATTCATCAACTGAAGGACATCATGGTTGCTTCCAAATTTTGGCAATGATGAATAAAGCTGTTATAAACATCCATGTGCAGGTTTTTGGCTGGACATAATTTTTAACTCCTTTGGGAAAATACCAAAGAGTGATACTACTGGATCATATGGTAAGAGTATGTTTAGTTTATGAGAAATTGCATTTTACATGCCCACTAGAAATGCATGAGAGTTGTTGGTGAGATATTTTAAAAACACATTTATTTTAAATTTTATAACAGCCTTATAAAATGGGTATTAGATTAATGCAAAAGTGATCAGACTCGAGGAGACAGATTATCTTGAAGCTAAGCAGTCAATCTGAAGTCTGTTCTGGTGCAAAACTTTGCGTTATGTCTTCTGTGCCATGCTGCCTACTCTAAATAAAAACCATGATACACACACAAAATATTTATAAATTCATTAAGTTCAACTATTTTTTCTAAATAATCTTGAAATATTATAATCAGACATTCCATGTGCTTACTATATATATGTTGAAAATGAGGTCTAGCTTGCTTGAGTAATATATATGAAGTCACACAATTAATTAATGGTAGAGCTAATTTTGTCCTAAGGTCTCTTGACTTTGGATTTAGCACTGGTAGGATTGATTTTCATATGGTTCTTATGGGATTGTGTTGCTACATTATATTGGTTTTAATTTTTAAGAAGTTTTGTCCAATTTGGCTTTCAAAAAATAACGTTTTATTCTATTTGTCTACATAGATTAATAAATTAACAGATAAATTCAGATCTGAATAGCTTGAAAAACTTGAGTATTTACAAGTGAGAATTCACACAGAAAGGTTTTAGTGTATGTCATAACAACCAGGAGAATTGATTCTAGTTGCCACAATAGATTGTTCTGTTTATCTAGAACTCCTCCAGTGCAGCTCATGCCTAAACAACCATCAAACTTTCATCTTCCCTCTCCTGTTTTTTTACTGTTCTCTGCTCCTCACATTTAGGTTCAACAAGTATTTACAGGTCATCTGCTTTGGGCCGGACTGCGTGTGAGTGAAAGTATATGGCACAGCATGTGTCTTGCTCAGTCCTTACTGCAACTCTGCAGAATGGACATTACACTGCAGGAAAATAATACGGCTTTCTTCTTCCTAGTAATTATTCCATGGATGTTTTTCTTCTTGCTAATAGGTTGACATTGAACAATGCAAAATCTCTCATGAAGCCCCTTGTTAACCTGTAGATGGTTAACCCCCAGGTGGGCTCATGCCATTAGCTCTGGCAGCCTCAGCTTCTCATGTGTCAAAACACAGAGCTTGAGGCCATGGTATACCTACTCTTAGCAGCATTTTATATGATGTTCTAGAGCTATAAAATAATTTAAGGGAAAATTATGGAATGTAGGAAGGATTCTTAATATTTATAACTTTAGGCATAATACATAAATACCTTTTCTATAAATTACTTAGCCCCAAATTTCCCAAGTGTCTTGTTTATTTTCAGAGGCAAAGGAAGGAAGCTGTGACCTTTCTGTGTTCTCACATCCACAGCCACGAGGCATTTTAATTTAAGGGGAAACAAAATCTGTGAACCACTTTTAAACAATTGAGATTGATTAACCCTTGTGTATGTAAATTTATGTAATTTAAAATAAACAGTCTGGAAATAAGTCTCGGACATTTTTTGGTAGGAAGTGGAGAAAGTGGTCATATAAATACACAAAGTGAGAAGAGATGTTAACTGTATAAATGCTGGTGTGAACTGCGGGTAGAGTTTCATTTAAAGAATTTCTCTAACCATCCAAGAGATGCAAATCAAAATGACAGTGAGGTACCATCTCATACCTGTCAGAATGGCTATCTTCAACAAATCAACAAATGACAAGTGCTGGCGAGGATGCAGAGGAAAAGGAACACTCATGCACTGCTGGTGGGAATGCAGACTGGTGCAGCCACTGTGGAGAACAGTATGAAGTTTCCTCAAAACACTAAAAATGGAACTCCCATTTGACCCAGTGATCCCACTTCTAGGAATATATTCCAAAAAACCAGAAACACCAATCAGAAAGGATATATGGACCCCTGTGTTCATAGCAGCACAATTTACAATAGCTAAGATTTGGAAACAGCCTAAGTGCCCATCAGAAGATGAGTGAATTAGAAAACTGTGCTACATCTACACAATGGAATACTATGCTGCTGTAAAAAAGGAACTCCTACCATTTGCAACAGCATGGATGGAGCTGGAGAGCATTATGCTAAGTGAAGTAAGCCAGTCAGAGAAAGATAAATATCACAGGATCTCACTCATTTATGGAATATAATGAACAACATAAACTGATGAACAAAAACAGATTCAGAGACAGAGAAGCATCAATCAGGACATCAGACCTCAGAGGGAAGGTAGGGGAGGGTGGGGATAAGGGGGAGAGATCAACCAAAGAACTTATATGCATGCATATAAGCCTAACCAATGGACACAGACACCAGGGGGTGAGGGCATGAGGGGGGGTGGGGGCACAAGGGGGGATAAGAACACATATGTAATACCTTAACCAATAAAGAAAAAAATAAATAAAATAAATAAATTTAATTTTTAAAAAAAGAATTTCTCTTGTCTCTCTTATGTAGAATTCATATCCTCATTCCTACTGGTCTGAGAAATGGATTATTTTTGCATGTGAATGAAACCAAAAAGAATCTTGGCAAGTTTCAATATTTTACATATGTATAACTTTACAAGGAATATACATGTTTGTTCTTTGTGGAAACTGGGGCTCTATCTTTCCTCCTCCAAAGTATAGTGAGTCAGTCATAGTGTTAAATACAGAATTTAATTGGAATTCCTGAGAACCTGAATTCTTATTGGGGATGGATTTTGATAGTGTGTGGCATTCTTCAGAGTTTCCTCGCTTGCAAAGTTTTTGTCCATAGTGGTATGTAGAGAGTTCTAGATTAGGAGTCAGGAGGTTTGACTTTGCTATTAACTAGTTGCATGATTTGGGCAATCTATTTAACCTCCCTGTGCCTCAGTCTTTGTTGAAGAATAGAAAAGAGGGGAGGGAACCTGTCTTTGCTGGGGCAAAAACTGGTCATAAGCAAAATGTGTTTTAATACTTCTTTAATACTACTTTAATACTTCAAATACTTCTATCAAAACTCACGTAGAATTAATACATCAACATGAAAGAGTTTGGCTTAGGTGATGATGCTGTTATGAATTTCCATCGCAACAGAAACATACTAAATTCTATCTCTAAAAATTATTATATCCAGCCCTGGCCAGTGTGACTCAGTTGGTTGGGTGTTGCCCCATGCACCTAAAAGTTGCTGGTTCAATTTCCAGTCAGGGTGAGTGCCCAGTTTGTGGGCTCTATACCCAGTAGAGGGGGTGTGCAGGAGGCAACCAATCAGTGTTTCTCTCTCACATCAATGTTTCTCTTCCTCTCTCTAAAAAAATAAAAACATTAAAAAATTATATCCATAAGTTGAACGAACTTAGAGAATAAATAATTATGCAGTTTGTTAATAGACAGTGCATTTATAATTCTTTGAAGAATCTTTTAATTATTGTATCTGTATATTTAGTGGTTCCCATGTGGTTGCCTATGGAGCTTTTGCTCTGTGGCAGGCAACTGTTGGTCTGCATAAGGGTGCCTTCCCTACTGCCCAGGAGTAGGGAATCCTGACCATTGCTACGTTCTGAGAATTCAGACCACTCAGCACTGATGCTCCTTTATTTTATGTTATTGAAACTCTCCTTGGCCACAGAATAGCATTTAGCTCTGGGGCAACAATTGCAACACAACATGTCAGATTAAAAACAAATGTTTTTATTGACTTTTAGAGAGAGAGGAAGGGAGAGGGCAAGATAGAAACATTCATGAAAGAGAGAAACATCCATCAGCTGCCTCCTGCATGCCCCCTTCTGGGGATCTAGCCCTCAAACCTGGGCATGTGCCCTGATAGGAATCCAACCTGCAACCTCTTGGTACATGGGTCGATGTTCAACCAACCACACGGGCTAGGCACCTTCAGATGTACATATGAATTATTAAGTCCTAGTTGGTAACTGGAATCCTGACCATCTCTATGGCCGTGTCCTAATAATCTGTGCTGATTGCACACTCTTTAAGAGTTGTTTTGTTCAGGATGCACCTGACATTTTTCTTTTCATTGCACTATGGCTCTTGAAATTTTGCTCCAGGCTTCTGTCCTGAGACATTTGCCACAGGTGTGTAGATTAGGTGCAACTGACCCAGGAAGTTTGATCATTATAGGACCCACCTCAAGCACCTTTTCAGGGTGATTATCTATAGCCTATTGGTTCAAAGAGCAGAGTAATCACCAGAGAGCTTCTAGATTCTAGAATCTAGAAGAATCTAAAATTTATAGGCTAGTACTTCATCAAAAAGTTTATGTTTTGTAGGAAAACAGTTTATATTCCCAAAGGTGGCTGCTGCATTGATCCTTGGATGTTATTTTTGTAGATTTCATTGCTAAATGTTTGTTATTATTTGTCTTTACTCTCTTTGGTAGCATAAAAGGTTTAGCTTATTCCAGAATATATTTTGTTTCATAAAAAACTACTATTAAGGCCAGAAAATGTTTTGTTTAAGCCTAACAACCCATTTTTATTATAGACCTTTTTATTTTTGAAGAAAATATTGCTGTTTTATTCTTTATTTATATGTGATGCTCTTAGATTGTATATATCTTTATAAAACTAAAACATAATTTGGAAGAGGAATTTAGAAGTTTTTAAAAAGAAGGTTATTTAAGGTTTTGTAAACATCATGTAAGTTACTTGCTATTAGATAAACATTCTAAGGGAGTATTTTTCTTAGATTATTTTGAGCTCTAACATGCTCCTTTCTGGCATTCTCTTGAGATTATGAATTTTACAAATCAGACCAAGTTATTAAAATTTAAAATAGCTTTATCAGCCTGAGCAAGTGGGAAAATTAAGAAATTTCTTATGTAAATTGCCAAACAACTTTATATTCTCTATAGTTTTGGCTTTCTTATAATAAAGTGAGTAATAAATTCAATTTTAACTGTAGGCTTATTTAGGATAAATGCAGAGTTAGTTCTTAGTACCCTGTGCTCTTTTGCAAACTAATCATTGCTTTTTTCTTCCCTCCCAGCTATATTAAGATGTAAATGACAAATAAAATTTTACATATTTAAACTGTACACTATGATGATTTGAAATACATACACTTTGTGAAATTATTACTGCAATCAAATTAATACATTCATCACCTCATGTAGTTGCCATTTTTCTTTTTGTGTGGTGAGGATGTTTATTTATGCTTAGCAAATTTCAAGTATATAATAGAGTATTATTTTTTAATAACATTTTATTTTTCAATTACAATTCATGTACAATATTATATTAGTTTTAGGTGTACACATAGGATTAGACATTTATATACCTTACTAGAGGCCAGTGCACGAATTCATGCACGGGGTGGGGGGTACCTCAGCCCGGCCTGCACCCTCTCTCAATCTGGGACCTCTGGCTCCTAACTGCTCACCTGCCTGCCTACTGATCATCACTAACCACTCTACCTGCCTGCCTGATCACCCCTAACTGCCTTTGCTTGCCAGCCTGGTCACCCCCTAACTGATCCTCTGTCGACCTGGTTGCCCCCTAACTGCCCCCCACACTGGCCTGATCATCCCTAACTGCCTCTGCCTTGGCCCCTGCCACCATGGCTTTGTCTGGAAGGAAGTTGGATGTCCAGAAGATGTCTGGTTGACCTGGTTTAATTAACATATTACCCTTTTATTAGTATAGATGAAGTGATCACCCTGATAAGTCTACTACCTATCTGACACCACACATGGTAATTTCAATGTTATTGACTACATTAGCTATGCTGTACTTTACCTCCCTGTGACTGTTTTTTTAAAAAATTTATCTTTATTGTTGAAAGTACTACAGATGTCCCCTTTTTCTCCTATTGACCCTTTCCATCCTGCCCCGCCCCCCTAGGCCTACTAAACTATTGTCTGTGTCCATGGGTTATGCATATATGTATATAAGTTCTTTGGTTAATCTCATCCTGTTCCCCACCCCTCTTCCCTCTGAGATTCGTCAGTCTGTTCCATGCTACCATGTCTCTGGATCTATTTTCATCAGTTTATTTTGTTTTTTATATTCCACCTATAAGTGAGATCATGTGATTCTTGTCTTTCTCTGGCTTATTTCACTTAGCATAATATTCTCCAGGTCCCTCCATGCTATCTCAAAGGGTAAGAGATCCATATTTTTTTTTACAGCTGCATAGTATTCCATTGTGACAGTTTTTATAACTGGCAATTTTATAATTGATGATCAGTTTTGCTCAAATAAGCTCTTATAGAAATTAACTCCAGGTTTGGAGGTTTGGTTTCCATTTTTTGCAAATGACTGGGATACACAAGGGATTCATCAAATCTCTCATTTAGTCTCTGAAGAAGAGAACTTGATGGCATTGGAAGAGCTGAAATTAAATTGAGCTTTTACCTTTCTTTCTTTCTCTCTTTCTTTCTCTCTCTTTTCTTTTCTTTTCTTTTCTTTTCTTTTCTTTTCTTTTCTTTTCTTTTCTTTTCTTTTCTTTTCTTTTCTTTTTTTTCTTTCTTGTTAATCCTCACCAAGGATCTTTTTCCATTGGTTTTTAGAAAGAGTGGAAAGGAACGGGAGAGACAGATAGAAACATCAATGTGAGAGAGACACATCGATTGGTTGCCTCCTGCATGTGCCCTGACCAGGGTTAGGGATCAAGCTGCAACTGGTATGTGCCATGCCCTTGAATGGAATCAAACCAGGAACCCTTCAGTCTACAGATGATGCTCTATCCACTGAGCAAAACCAGCTAGGGCTATATTGAGCTTTTTAACTCCTGAGCTTTTAAAGCTAAGTACCACCCTGGGAGGGGTAGGGAAGAGCATTCTTCTGGGTGAAAACTCATGAGCTCTGAGTGGGTGAAAAGCAAGTGATTTAAGATTGCTTGACTACGTCCTCTTTTCTCCTCATTAATGTCTTTTCTACTTACTAGACTTTGGTTCTTGCTTCTCTTGTCTTGTCTTCTAACCTCTGGTCCTAACATTGTTGTAGGCGATGGGAACGGCACCTGTGTTAGTCTGGTGGAGTCAACACCAGACCTGAGTTCAGCAACCTCAGTACTTGAGTTCTGGCTAGGAAAGAATTCAGAGCCAAGACCCAAACTATAAGAGAACATTTATTTGGTAAATCACAGAGGTAGAAAAAGTAATTCCGAAAAGAAATGGGCTTAGGAAACAAGTTATAGAGGTAAAATAAGGACCCTTGGAGCTTGGAAATGAAGAAACTAATGGTAACGTGCCTTGAGGGGAGGGAAAGACGAGAAAGGCACAGGTGTGCTCCCAGGAGGGAGAGCACGCTGGTTCCCCATCCTAAGGGTTTTAAGAGTAGATAGTTTAGGGGAGGTCCCAGGGGAAGATCCCAATAGAATATGCAGTTCTCTAGGTGTGTCCGTTCAGGGTTGTAGTCTCCACTGATTGATTGGCCAACACCAGGGCAGGGGGTCATTATTCAATGCAGCTGATCCTGAGGTCATCCCTGGCTGCTTTTGTTGCTTTTCTGGGCCTGGAGCTGAAATACAACTGAGGCCTAGATGTTATCTCTAGGGAGGAAAGGCCAGGGGGTCCAAACTGCATGATCATCAATATGCTAGGGAGGCAATGCCACCCCGGGGGCAAGGTCCCACCCTACAACTGTTGCCAGGTACTTGAGGCTTCCCACCCTGGGAACCTTCTGTACCTGGCCCATGGTGCTTGCTCTGCTCATGTCTGTCTAACTGCCCACCACAGCATGAGGCCCAGAAAAGAGTAGCTGTTACAGGATTTGTTGAATCATGGTTTTGCAGTCTCTTGACTTTTGGCAATAAGTAGTCAAAATAATTTCAAAGAATGATTTATCTTTGGTTTATTTCTTTCTAAATATTGTAAAATCACTCCCTCATTAGAAAATAGACTCATATTTCCTGGAGCCTTAGGAAACACCTTCATATATCTTTTGCTTTGCAGATAACTCTTTGCTACTATAGACTTGTTCTTGTGGTTTTAATTTTAAGTGATACACTGGGAATAAGGGAGCCTTTTGAAGGCTTTTCTTGTGAATTCAGACTGTAGACACATCATTGCAAGAACTGCTGCTGTAGAAAGAGTCTTAAAGCAAAAATAAAACTTAGAAACTTTAAAGCAAAATGGCAACACTTTGTTTTATCCAAAAAAAAAAATCCTTATGGCATCATAATTGGAACCCAATGTATTTGGAGCCAGACAGCTTGCCCTTGGCTTTGGAGGCCAGCAGGCTGGTCTCCAATCACCACAGCCTAAGCCAGCCCTATAATGAAAGAGGAAAGCAACTGAGGAAAACTCTGGAAAGTCTCTATCTCTGTTTACGTGTGATCCTTTGCCTAGTTTGTAATAATGAGTCTTTTTAACATTCTGTCCACAGTACTTGTAATGGTTCTCTGAAACCTAATATTTGTCCCTTGTCTATACACATATTAGATGCATCCTGTAACATAAAGAAGCTGGTAGAGGAGCAGTGTGATATTTTATAGAGCCCAATATTTTGCTTTTAGGTAGTGACATTAAGCTATTGTCATGGGGGAGGATGGCAGTGACCTCCATTGATGCCAGACATCAGAAATATGTGGCTCTTGTTTAGCTTCACATGTAATTATAGGGAAGTTTGAAGCATGAATTAAAGAATACCTAAAATAAATATTAAGTAAAGAACTTAATATTTGTTCTTTGTTTTCTTGAGATTATCTGAAATGGCCAGTTTTATATTCCAGATACTTAGCTCAAGAAATGTGCCCACTTTGAAATTTTGTGCTTGATAATGAAGCATAAATATTTTCATGACTAAGTGGGCATATGAATTAAAAGGCCCTGAAATATTAAATATGATGGAATATAGGTTTCTAAATTAATATAAAAGAAATTAAAAATATATAAAATAAACTTGCCCCCAAATCAGTGATTCTCAACCTTGACTGAACATTAGAATGACATGGGGAGCTTAATTGTTACCAGAGAACCACCTTAATTATTACCAGAGACCTACCCATTGGAATCAAAGGGAGCTTGGCTCTCCCATTTGGCTTTTGTTATACTCTCAAGAAAGAATTCAGATGAGTGACAGAAAGCAGTGTAGAAGCAAAGCAAATGACTTTATTAAGGAAGCAAAGAAAGCTAATTTATTAAGAATGTACTTGGCATAAAGCACAAGCAGGCAACTCAGCTGGTCTGAGCACCCTGCCTGGTGGAGGTTCAAGAGTTTTATGCTTTATCCCCTATAGGTTTCAAGGTTCCCCTTTAGATTGTTGTGGCTTTCCCCAGAATTTATGAGAACATCTGGTGATTTTATCTTGGCAAGTCCCAAGACTGCTGACTGTTCAGTGAGTGAGATAAACTCCCCCTTTTTCCCTTTCCTCTTCCCTGACCTAGTAGCAATTTATCCTGCCACATTCCCCCCTCAAGTGATATACCACCCAAATACTTTTGGGGTTTTTGTCATTTGTCCCCCAGATTTCTTCTGTACTTGGGTTTAGCTTGCACAAATGGCATTAATTGGGTCTTCGCTCTCTATTTTTCCCAGGCCAGGGTAATTTAAGCTATGTATTTTCTACTTAGGAAGGAGAAGTATAAACATTTTGCTCTCAAGAGTCTTTGGTTGGGGAAGATAAGGCCTTGTGGCTCATAAACTGGCTGTGAGCTGCCCAAACTTTTTGGCTTTGTTTAATATTCTTGTCTCAGTTTCCCCATTGCACTTGCCCTGGCTTCTTATTATCCTGCCACAAAATGACATTGATGCTTGGGTCCGACCCCAGTCTGACTTATCTGGTCTTGGTGTGTCCCAGCCATCAGGATTTTTGAAAGCTGCCTTAGGTAAAACTGTTTGATAGGCCAAAATGTATTAAAAAGTATTGATTTTATCCAAGTGTTTCATAGTCAAGTTAATATCAGATCAAATATAGCTATCAGTGGGTAAGAAGCAGCATAGTGCTCACCCTGATTATTTTCTTAAATTTAATGATAAATTGTGTACACTGTTCAATGTCTGTTGCACCCTCTATACTGTAAACGCTTTGAGTGCAGGGAACCCAAAGCTATATATAGTGGCAGACATATGATGGGCCCTTAAATATCCTATACTAGAGGCCCAGTGCTTGAAAATTCATGTATTCAGCGGGAGGTAGGGTGAGCAGACCAGGAGCCCTCAGGGAATGTCTGACTGATGGCTTAGGCCTGCTCCCTAAGGAGAGCAGGCCTAAGCTGCAGTCTGGCCTCCCTCTGTGGGAGGCAACTGGGGGCCGATTGGGGACAGCACCAGCTGATGAGCAGCCGACCCCACCCCAAGTCACCCCACCACCACTGCCGGTGGCCTCCCTCTGCAGGAGGCGATCGGGGAATGGCTCCAGCTGGTGAGAAGCTGGCTCCGCCCCCCCAATTGACTCTCTACCACTGCCAGTCGCCACTGCCCCCCAATTGCTGTCCTTTCTCTCTGCCTGCTGGCACCCACCTTGGCTGGCTTAGCACTGCCCGCTCGCTGGCCCCACCTCCTGCCAACCAGTTGTTCCACCATTTGGTCGATTTGCATATTAGGCTTTTATTATATCAGATAAGAGTAGATAGTTTACAACAAATCCAATTTATTGTAGCTTCTTTTGTATATTCTACAAGTATATCATAAGCAAATAATGACTATTTTATTTCTGCCTTTTCTGAATTTCAAACTTATTTCTTCTTTTTCTTGTCTTAATGCACTGGCTAGAACCTCCAGTACAAATTTGAATAGTAATGGAGACAGTGAACATCCTTGTCTTGGTCCTTATTCCAGGGAGAGAGCTCTTACTATTATACCGTTTGAGGTATGACATCTGCTTCATTTCCCCCCCATTAGATATCCTTTAAGAAATGCTATTCCTTATTTACTAGAAGTTATATACAAATTTTTATCAAATGCTCTTTTTACATCTATTGAAATGATTAAAAAATTTTTCTCTTGTATTCTACTACTAGAGGCCCAGTGCATGAAATTCGTGCACTTCAGGGGGTCCCTCAGCCCGGCTTGCACCCTCTCACAGTCCAGGGAGCGAGCCTAAGCCATCAGTCGGACATCCCCAGTGCTGCTGTAGAGGCGGGAGAGGCTCCCACTACAGCCACTGCACTCACCAGCCGTGAGCCCAGCTTCTGGCTGAGTGGTGCTCCCCCTGTGGGAGCTCACTGACCACCAGGGGGCAGTTCCTGCATTGAGCGTCTGCCCTCTGGTGGTCAGTGTGCGTCATAGTGACCTGTCTTTCTGTTGTTTGATCAATTTGCATATTAAGGTTTTATTATATAAGATTGTGTTGAATTGATTTTTAACATTAAACCAACCTTGTATTCCTGGAACAAATCCAATTTAGTCATAAATTATTTTCTTTTTACATCAGTTTGGTGAAATTTTGTTTAGAGTTTTTTGCATCTACAGTTTTGAGCAAAATTGGCCTATGTGAAGGTTATGCTGACCCCATGTCAAGAGGGGAAACATTCCTTCTTTTTCAATTTTTTTGAAGATTTTATATAAAATAGGTGTTATTTTAAAAAATGGTTTGTGAACTTTATCAGCAAAGCTACCTGGGTCTGGAATTATTTGGGGAGCAGGTGAGGAGGTTTAAAATTATAAATTAAGTATAAAAGCAAAAGGTTATTGATTCAGAGTTTCCATTCTTATTTCAATTTTAGTTATTATATTTTATTTTCTGAGAATCTTTACATTTCATCTAAATTTTCAAAACTAATGGTATAATTATGGTATCTTCTTATTTCAATGTTAATGTTAGTAGAATCGTTAGTGATGTCCCATTTTTATTCCTGATTTTGAATATTTAAGTTTTCTCTTTCTTGCCCACTTTCACCACCAATTTAATAACTTGATTAGTCTTTCAAAGGATGATGTTAGACTTTGTTTATTGTTCTGATCAAATGTTTTCCTATTTCATTAATTTTTGCTTTTTAAATTTTATTCCTCCTAATTTTGGTTATAATTTGTTTGGCTTTACTTTTTGTGACTTCTTGATTAGATACTTAGATAAATTGCTAATTGTTCCTCTTTTATAATATATGCATTTAAAACTACAGGTTTCCCTCTGAGTATGGCTGTAATTGTATTATATACATTTTAATATATACTATGTTTATTGTAATTCAGTTCAAAATTATTTTTAATTTCCATTTTTATTTCTTTTTTAAATCTGTAAATTATTTATTTAGTAATATGTTACATAATTTCTAAATAATTGGGGAATTTAAAAATTATCTTCTTGTGTTTTTGTATAACATTGTCTAAGTTTAATGTGTATAGATTGATTTGATATATTTATATTTTGCAAAAATGATTACCATCACAGTATTAGCTGACACCTACCTTGCATCACATAATTACCAATTCTTTTGGTGGTGAAGACATTTAAGATCTACTCTGTTAGCAACTTTCAAGTATATAATACAGAATTGTTAACTACAATCACCATGCTGTGCAATAGATCCCCTGAACTTATTCATCTTACAAATGAAAGTTTGTACCCCTTGATAAATATCTCCGTTTCCTCTACCCTCCCAACTCCTGGCAACAACCATTCTACTCTCTGGTTTTATGAGTTAAACTTTTGGAATCCACATGTTAGTGAAATCATGTAGTACTTATATTTCTCATCTGACTCATTTTACTTAGCATATCTTCCCCAGTTCATTCATGTTGTCACAGATAGGAGGATTTCCTTTTTTTCTTATGACTGAATTACATATATAATCTTTACTTATTCATCTGTCAATGGACCCTTGACTTGTTCTTATACCTTGGCTATTTATTGTAAATGATGCTGCAATGAACATAGGAATGCAGATAGCTCTTCATTATACTGATTTCATCTAATTTGAACATGAACCCAATAATGGGATTGCTGGATCATATGGCAGTGTTCTCTTTAATTTTTTAAGGAACCTCTACTGTTTTTCATAATAACTATCAATTTTACATTCTCATTAACAATGTACAAGACATATGACTTGCAAATATTTTTTCCCATTTTATAGGTTGCCTTTTAATTTTGTTGATGGTTTCCTTTACTGTGCAGAGGCTTTTTAGTTTGATATAATCTTACTTACTTATTTTGCTTTTGTTGCTTATGCTTTAGCTTTGCAGTATAGTTTGAAATCAGGAAGTGTGATGCCTCCAACTTTGTTCTTTCTCACGATTGCTTTGGCTATTGTTCCATATGCATTTTAAGGTTATTTTTCTATTTCCATGAATAATGCCATTGAAATTTTGGTAGGCATTGCATTGAATCCTTAGATTGCTTTGTGAAGTATGGACATTTAAAAAATACTAAAGCTTCCTGAATCTGGGGTATCTTTTCACTTAGTTGTTTCTTCTTCTTCTTCTTCCTCTTCTTCTCCTTCTTCTTCTTCTTCTTCTTCTTCTTCTTCTTCTTCTTCTTCTTCTTCTTCTTCTTCTTCTTCTTCTTCTTCTTCTTCTTCTCCTTCTTCTTCTTCTTCGTCTAGAGAGAGAGAGAGAGAGAGAGAGAGAGAGAGAGAGAGAGAATGGAAGGGGTGGGGAGAGACACAGAGAGAGAAACATTGATTGATTGCCTTCTGCATGCACCAGGACTGGGGCTAGGGACTGAGCCTGCAACCAAGGCACATGCCTTTGATAGTAATCAAACCAACAACCCTTCAGTCCACAGGCTGATGCTCTAACCACTGAGAAAAACTGGCTAGGACTTCAATTTTTTTCATTAATATTTTATAGTTCTCAGTTTACAGGTTAATCACCTCTTTGATTAAATTTATTCCAAAGTATTTCATTTTTTGATACTATTGTAAATTGAATTGTTTTATAATCTTATTTTTTATATAGTCCTCTGTTGCCATTTAGAAATGATTTTGTGTCTAACAACTTCATTGAAATTAGTTTATTAGTTCTAACAGGATTTTTGGTGGAGTCTCTAGGGTTTTCTATATATAAGGTCATGTCATCTGCAAACATACACAATTTCACTTCTTCCTTTTCAATATGGATGATTTTTCTTTTTCTTGCCTTATTGCCCTGGCTAAGATTTCCACTACTTTGTTGAATACAAACAAGTGGTGAAAATAGACACTGTTCTTTTGTCTCTGATCTTAGGGGAAAAGCAAAACAAACAAAAAAATCCAATCCACAACATACCAAAAATAGTTCTAAGAAGGAAGCTTATAGCTATAAATTCCTACATTAAGAAAAAAGAGGGGGGAGGTAGGACAAGGTAAAGGGTGGATAAATGGTGATATAAGAAAACTTGACTTCTGGTGGTGAACACACAATACAATATATAGATGATGTGGTATAGAATTGCATCCCTGAAACTTATATAATTTTATTTACCAATGTCACCCCAATAAATTCAATTTAAAAAAGGAAAAGAAAAAAGATCTTAAAAAGCAACCTAACTTTACATCCAAAGAACCAAGAAAAAAGAAAGTTAGCAGAGGAAGAAAATAATAAAAATTAGAGCAGAAATGAATGAAACACACACCAGAAAGACAACAGGAAAAGATCAACAAAATTTAGAGTTGAATTTTTGAAAAGAAAAATTGGCAAACCATTAGCTAGACTTACCAAGGAGGAAAAAGGGATTCAAATGTATAAAATTACATATCAAAAGGGAGACATTATAACTAACACAACAGATATACGAAGGATTCTAAGCGACTACTATGAGCAATTAGATAACCAACAAATTGGATAATTTAGAAGAAATGGCTAAAATCCTAAGAAGCATAATTATATCCAGATTGAATCCTAAAGACATAGAAAATATGAACAAGCCAATAAGGATAAGGAGATTGAATCACTAGTCAAAAACCTTCCAAAAAAGAAAAACCCAAGAATAGATGGCTTCACAGTTTAATTTATCAAGCATTGAATCTACCAAAGAAGAATTAATACCAATTCTTCTCAAACTCTTCTAAAAAATCAAAGAAGAGGGGACATTTCCAAAGTAAGTTTTCAAGGACAGTATTAGCCTGATACCAAAGCCAGACAAGGATACTACAAGAGAAGAAAGTTACAGGCTCATGTCAACAAAATTCTAACAACCAAATTCACAGCACATTAAATGGGTCATACATGATGATCAAGTAGATCCTTGGGCTTCAAGGATGGTTCAACACACATAAATCAATAAACATGAGTCCTACTGGTGTAGCTCGGTGGTTGAGCATCGACCTATGAACTAGGAGGTCACGATTCAGTACCTGGTCAGGGCACATGCCCAGATTGATCTCCAGTGGGGAGTGCAGGAGGCAGCCGATCAGTGATTCTCTCTCTCATCATTGATGTTTCTCTCTCTCTCCCTCTCTGAAATAAAAAATCAATAAAACAATTATTTTTTAAAAATAAGCATGATATACCAAATGAACAGAATGAAGGATAAAAATCCTATGCAGAAAAAGCATCTAACAAATTTAACATCCTTTTATGATAAAAGCTCGCATTAAGTTAAGTATGTGCCTCAACATAATAAAGGCCAAATATGACAAATCTACAGCTGACATCAGACTCAATTATGAAAAGAACAAATTCTTTAGTGGTGTGTTAATTAGATATATGTCAATTCTGCTTCTTTTGGTAATTTCACTGCTCTCTCCCCTTATTTTTATCTGTTATTTTTGTTTTTATAAGTTTCTGTTTTTAATCTAGTTGTAATTTTATAATTTAATGTTTCATTCTCATTCTTCAAAGTCAAAATTTTTACAAAAAGTAGCTTTATAAAACTATAACTCATAAGTTTTGACATATAAATATTTCAATTTTATTTTTCCTGACTTACTTTTGCATATCTTAGTTTTATTATTGATATTTTAACTAATGGGAAATTTTAAAAATATGATTCTTTTTTTTTAATGTCTCAGCTGAGTAAGTTCATGAATTTCAACTTCTGTCTCTCTAGCACCGATAGATTGCTGAAATCTTGACTACACTTGGCGTCTCAGCTGGATGTTTTTGCTTGGGTTTTCAAATCTCAGTCTGCATGGGAAAGGCTTAGGAATTGGCAAATGCCTCAAGAGGAAGTTGCTGCTGCATTTCAGACTATGCTTTCTATTGCTTGTTCCTCCCTGGTTTGCTTTGGCACTGTGGTCTGTGTCTCTCCAGCCTGACTGAACTGCTCCGAGCCCCAGTCTACTAACTTGTGTTTGGAAATGATGGTCCAAACCTCCAACACCTCTGAGGAAAAAGCCAACCATCAAGGTGGATTCACCTTAGTCCGTCCCTCTTTTCTCTCACATCTTTGCAACTGAACTCCTGATTATCTTGGTTGTCCTCTAATGCCTTCACTGATGTTTCCACACTTTTAAAAATGTCTCTTATTCAGCTTTTATAATTGTTTTTGGCAAGAGAACTGATAATGAGAATACAAGATTTCCCTCTTAACTTAATGCATTCTTTTCTTATAATGGTCAACTCCTTTTAAATTTTAATCATAGTTTTGATTTGTTTATTCTATTTTAAAATCAACTTTTGACTTAATGTTTCAAAAGTCTATTTCTTTTAATTTATTAAAAATATAAAGTAGAGTCCTGACCAGTGTAGTTGGTTGGAGCATCGTCCTGTGCACAAGAAGGTTGTGGGTTCGATTCCTGGTCAGGACACATACCAAGGTTGTGGGTTTGGTCCCTAGTCAGGAGGCAACCAATGGATGTATCTCTCTCAAATCTATGTATCTCATCTCTCTCTCTCTCTCTCTCTCTCTCTCTCTCTCTCTCATCTCTATCTCTATCTCTATCTCTATCTCTATCTCTATCTCTATCTCTATCTTTTCTTTCTCTTCCTCTTTCCTTCCCTCCTTCCCTCTCTAAAATAAAAATAATAATAATGATAAAATGAAATAAAAAATACAAAGTAGATAATTTCTAAAAATATCTTCAGTTTCTTACTGTAAATCACTTTGTGCATACACCCTGTATCCTTAAGGAAATTTTTCTCTTTATGTAATTTAATATTGCTTTACTCATTTTTGAAAGAGAAAAAATCTGCCCAGGTTCTGTGTTTGGGAAAAAACAATTTAAAATTACTCTAGGTGCCCTTTTTTGTGTGTGGAGTAAATCTCACATATCTTAAACTGAATGGGATAGCTTTTATTAGATATCTACTAGCCAGATGTCAAAGGTCATGGCTCTGCTAGATTTTCTCTTGTCTTTCAGCTGAATTCCCTGACTCAGAATGGAGTTTATTCTTAAATCATTAGAAAACAATTGCAATTCTTTCACCAGGGTAGTACTTGATAAGTAACACTGGTTTCTTTGCCTCTTCCTTAATTTCACTCCTGTCTTTTAACTACTTCATATGAGAAGATGCAACATACCTCCACTTTGTGTTTTTTATGCCATCACTACCTTGGGTTATGGAGGCTTAGATAGAATGACAATGCCTTAAAAGTTGTTGTGTTATAGAGGAGTGGATGCCCAACACCAGATATGGAAAAGAGGAGAGAGCGTTATGTCAGGCAGTCCTGGGCTTTAATACTGGTTACCCCATTCTCAAGTTACTCATCAGTGGAGATTATTTCCTCTTTTTTCAATGGTAATATTGGTATGATAATGTACCCTCCTCAAAGGATTATTATAAGAACAAACTAACAAATGAAACACGATCAATATACTCTTGCTACAAAAAAAGTGCCTCAAGTACTAGCTGTTATTATAATTCATTATTATCTTATTTTAAATAATTATAACCATTAGGAACTTCATTTTGGGTACAACACTCCTTTGAGAAATCTATGTATCTTGTACATTAGGCAAGGTTTTGTAATATTTCTAATTTGGTGAGGTGGGGGACACGGTCAAGTGGAAGTTACAGTTGGCAATGAAAAAAGAATAAGTCTTGTGGGAAGGACGGCCCTTAGACTAGTCTTTGCAACATGAGTGACTCAGTCGGGTCATTTGGGGGGCCAGGGTTTCCACATCAAACCTGAGCAAAGACCTATTATAAATATCTGTGCTATTTTCCCCAAAGTTCTGTTGTTGCTGCCATTTCTTCACTTTGAAGCCCTTAACACACTTACTTCAATTTATCATTCCAGTCCGAATCTCTGCCATTGATGCTTATATACTCTTAAGTTACAACTGCACAGGGCAATTGTGATATTCTCCGAACCTGTTAACACTTTTTCCACTTCTATGCAGTTTTGTATGGTATTTTCCGGGCCTGACCAGTCTTGAATGTCCTTTCTCCTTTGTTATTGTCAACACGAATTATCAATCTCTTCCTTCTTCATGACTCAGCACGAGTATCTTCTTTTCCAAGAGTTCTTCCCTTACTCCTCAAGCTCCTATTATTTTTATTCTGCATATTGAAAACTTATACTTGCTATTATTCATTTTCCAGGCTGTAAATTTCTTGAACTGTGTCTTATTTTCTTTTGTATTTCCTGACAATAAGGTGTGATTTTTGTACCTATTAGGTATTGAATAAAGGCCATTAAAAACTGAACTCAAGTATCTTAATTAATGATAATGCTTTTTTATTTAGATCCCACTGGTGAAAGATAGTACTTAGACAAATGGAGAACTACTTTTAAAATCTGTTATAATTTTGTTTGCATATATAGTCAATTGTCTGTAGATGGTTATTTAAACTAATAGTGCCTTAGTTTCTATGGTCTCAGCTGTAATCACTGAGTCAGAGAAGGACTTTATTATTAATTATAAGACTGGGCACTTTACACTGCACATCATGGCTCTAAGTTTCATTCATAGAATCAACAAGGGCATTTCTAGGTCTTTATGCCCTGTTTCCAGAGTTCTTAAATGAAGTTCTCATTCTTTTACCCTCAGACGAACACCTCCTTTACTCTTGATCATGGTTAATGATTTTACTCATTTCCCAAGTCAGAAATCTCCATGTTTCATTCAGTTTTTTTTTTCCTGTATTCTATTTATTACCCTAAACCTATCGATTGACTTGAAGTTTAAAAATGAAATGCTCGGGTTGTGGGCTTGATCCCCGGTAGGGGCCATGCAGGCGGCAGTTGATCCATGTTTCCCTCTCACATCACATTGATGTTTCTCTCCCTTACTCTCCCCCGCACCCCGCTCTCTAAAAAAATAAAATAAAGTAAAATGTAGCTCTTACTTTACCTTCTTTTCCTTTTGGAAAGAGTAGGAACCAGTCTCCTACCCATGTCACTGACACTAATTTCTTTCCCACTCTAGTCTATTTTAGTCAATGCCAACTAAAAAATTGTTCAATAAAACCATCTCTACTATTTGAAAATCTTTTAGATTCAAGTGGCTAAATTATGGAATTGAAACTGATTAGTTTTGACCGAAATGATCAGTCTCACCTCCCACTGCTCCTCTCTGTACAGCTTAGTTCCGGGAAAGCTTCAGGTCCTTTAGACTTCTTTGGACTCTTTTGTTTCCTGTTTCTTTGGACTCCTTTGTTTCCTGTTTCCTGTCTAGATCAGCCCTTCTACTCAACTTTCAAGCCCTAACAAAATGTTAGGTAACAAGTTGCTCTATCCATGGGGCTTCTCAGCCCTTTGTTAAAGTATCCTCAGTGGTCACTGCACTGGTGCTTATCAACTTGTTTGTGTCCCCATCCCCCAGAGTATAAGTCCCCTGAGAGCAGGAATCCTAAATTATTAATCATTGTAATCCCAAGGTCTGGCACAGTGCCTGATAATGGTAGAGGCACAGTTTGCTTTTCTCAACTCTGGATTTAAAATTCCAGCCATGTGTTTAAGGGTATAATGAGAAGAACAGTAGAAGCAAGTCTGGGGACCTGGGTTCTGGTCCTGGGTTGATTGTTAACAAGCTGTCTAATGCTGGGTGTATCGCCTCATGTCAGAGGTTGCAACAGATCTCCACTTAGTGTTTTTATGCACATCTCCTTGTACTTTGGTTTTTTCATCTGTAAAATGGGGGTGGGAGTGGGTTGAACTAGATGCTTCCTTTTCTAACTGGTGACAGTTCTAGGTGCAGAGGTTTGTGCATTGACTTGAGTGGATGGTAACATTCTATGGCATATTCTGAATTTAAAATTATTAATTTCCTCCTCTTCCTTTTCTTTACTCTAACCACACACTCATTCTGATTTGATGACTGGATTTCAGAGTGAGATGTTAAAGATTCATAGTGTCATAGTTTAGACATGTGATCTTGTAATCACATGAGGTCCTCAGTACACACAGTGCACACAAAAAAGCCTTCAATTAAACATGTGAAATGTATTAGTCACATGCTCTTGAGAAAACTATAAAAAGGACCCATCCCAGGCCCAGATGTGCCCTTGGAAAGGTTCGGGCCATCAACAGGGAAGGAGGGGTGAGAGTTTCAGCCATGATTACTCCCATCTGTTGTTCTTTAAAGCAAACAAAAAGTTTCCTAAATGAACACTAGACATGGGAAATATTATAAGAAGCTGATATCAAAGCTGGAAAAAATATGTTTTTAGATGAGATTTTAGATTTCAAATTTTGTTAAAGCCTTAACTGCTTATCTCTCCTTTTCCCCCTTGACTTCATTGGTTTTTAACTTTGATGCTTCAGTGATGAGCCTAGAACATACCATTTATTATGGTGGGTAACTCCACTTTGTGGAGCTAAGCATGATCACAATTTTTCCATATAAACTCCTGGGCAATCTAATCATGTATGCAATACCAACTTTCCTCATTCATTTAAGGAGCAGAGAATAACTATAAGTGGAGAGAACTCAGTTGAAGGTATATTAATCCATTTAACTTTTTTTTTTTTGTTAATCTTCACCTCACTCAAGGATTATTTTTCCATTGATTTTTAGAGAGAGTGGGAGGAGGAGAGACACAGAGAGAGAAACATCGATGTGAGAGAGACACATCAATTGGTTGCCTCCTGCATGCACCCTGACCAGGGCCGGGAATGGAGCCTGTAACTGAAGTACGTGTCCTTGATCAGAATCGAACTTGGGATCCTCTAGTCAGAAGGCCTAAGCTCAATCCACTGAGCCAAACTGGCAAGGACTCATCTAACTTTAATAAGCCACCATCTCACTTAACAAAGATAAACTTGCTATAACACAGGACAGAATTTGTGTTATTAGCTAATCTATTATTTTTCCTGGATGACAGGAGAATTTATGGCTGGGTAGACCCCACATGACTATTGGTATTAACAAATAATCAAATGAACCAACTACATTCTCATAGATGTATTAATAAAATGTGCAGTTGTTGATGTCTGAGAAATGTGAAGAATGGAATTGCTATAAATATTTTAATCCTTTGGTTTAAATTTCTAACTTGTTGTTGCCCAATATACATGAAGTCCTACTGTGACTTTACGTAAGTTCTAAGAAGATAGTTTTATGACTGTGCTTACCCTGTCTAATGTATTTTCATTCAAGGCAGTTAACGAAGTATTTTAATTTATTTGTTCTACACAACTGAAAAAAATCATTAAGCTCAAAAGCAAATGATAATTCTTCTGAGATACTCTAAGTCCTAATTAAATGCAAAAACATTGAATACTTTAAAAATGTGAAATGTTTATGGATGTAGATATTTTAAAAACAGCAACTAAATATTGTTTTTTCTTCATGCAGATAAAAATAAGAAAACACATTTAAGAACATTATGTTTCCTTCACTTCTATTTCCAACAAGGACTCAAATTTAAAGGCTTCATTCATTACAACTCTAGAGAAGCCTTTCACTAAAGAGAAAAGATGTTGCATTAAGTTTTAACAAATGTGAACAATTTCAAGTGAATTTAAGTGTTATTTCAAAGCCAGTTTATAGAAAGTATTAGGATCAGATTTTAACTTTTGAAACAATTTTGTTCCTATTTGTCTTTTCTTCCTATTGCAAATCTGTGGGAACTATGACACAATTTGATTTTAACATGTTTACGTGTATTCCTATTGGATGTCTTAAACCCAGAGAAAAACCTTTATGTTTCTGGGACAAAAAATATTAACACACCTGGCACAAACATACTGCTACTGAATGAGTGGATCAGTAAATGAACCAATGAGTCCAGTCTTTTCTACTCTGTTGAGCCAATGATATCTTTCCAAATGCCATCTCAGAGATGTCTTCATACAATTTAACAAACCAAGCTGATAGGAAAAATGCCTCCTTCAGCACCCAACCATAGAGTATTTGGAAAAACTTGAAGCAAAAACAAGTTTTATTTTTTTCTCTTTATTTTTCCCCCCCATCACCATTTATCCTCCTATACCCTCTTCCACTTCCTCTCACCCCCTCCCCCCTACAATCACCAGACTGTTGTCCTTGCAAAAGCAAGTTTTAAATGAATAGTTCAAAAAAGAGAAGGAACAAAAGGAAAACACACACTTCAAATAACAGAGATAACTGAGGTAAATCCAAATGGCCATGGATGTATCTCAATTAGATGGACTTAAATGACTGGGGTTTGACATGAGAGCTAAATGGAGACTTAGGTCTCTAGTTACCAAGTGCGGAGGGAGCTGGAATTGGGCTGACCATATAAAGCCAGTAGTCTGAAATGGCTGTGTTGTTCCTAAAACTGACTCTAGAAAATCAGGCTGGGGCAATTAGAACAAGAATGACTGCTGTGGGCACTAGGAAGTGTCATCCTGGAGAATTCAATACATCAAGCTCATATTGGGAATGCCACCATGGCATAAGGCTGAAGAGACAGTCTTAACATCCATTTCCCCCTTTTCTCTGGGAAGGATCTGGAATTGGAATGACATTGCATTTCTTTTTTCTTTCTTTTTTTAAAAATATATTTTATTGATTTTTTACAGAGAGGAAGGGAGAGAGACAGAGAGTTAGAAACATCGATGAGAGAGAAACATCGATCAGCCGCCTCCCGCACATCTTCCACTGGGGACGTGCCCGCAACCCAGGCACATGCCCTTGACCGGAATCGAACCCGGGACCTCTGAGTCCACAGGCCGACGCTCTATCCACTGAGTCAAACCAGTTTCGGCAACATTGCATTTCTTACCAACAGTACTGGAATCTAGAAAACAACAGACATATGCTTTTTATTTTTTATTTTTATAAAGGTGTTAGTGTTTTGTTTTGTTTTAATCCTCACTCGAGGATATTTTTCCATTGATTTTTAGAGAGAGGGAAAGACAGTGAGAAACATAGATGTGAGAGAAACACATAAATTGTTTGACTCCTGCACACACCCCAGGGCCCGGGCCGAGGAGGAGCCTGCAACTGAGGTACATGCCCTTGACCAGAATTGAACCCGGGACCCTTTTGTCCTCTGGCCGATGCTCTATCCACTGAGCCAAACAAGTTAGGGCAATAGACATATGCTTTTAAAGTTGAGGAGAAAATATTTCCAGCCTAGAATCCTATGCCAGCCTTCTGTCAGTTATGACAACAGAATAAACAACCCCATAAGCAATCTCTTAAGTAATTTACCTTCAATATCCCTTTTCTCATGAACCTATTGGAGAATGTACAGCATCAAAATAAAGGAAAAAATAAGAAACTATAACCAAAAAAAAAACAGGCAATGGAGAATCCCATAGAGAAGAGAAAGAAATGAAATTCCCAAGATGATAACAAAGTTCAACTTCAGAGTGACGGCTCTTCCTAGAGAGCGAGCAGTCTGGTTGTGGAATAAGAGGACACAGGGATCCTGGTGGATGTTTCCAATGAAAACAAAACACAATGGATGGATCACCAACGTGCTGAGGAGAGTTTTATGGCTCTTGTGGAATGTTTGCTTCTAAACCGGTAATAGCCAGTAGGAAAACAAGGGAGAAAAAAAGTCAACTATTAACTCATCTCTGAAAAGAAGGGTTACACAAAAAAGGTGAGCTTTATTAAACCTTCAAGAGGCAAATGACCTCTAACTTGCACCATCTGTTTCAGAGAATAGAAAGAGAAAATATCCCAACTAATTGTTTATTATATCTTTGATATCTGTAGTAGATAGGATAATGACCTCCCAAAGATATCCTAATCATTGAAACGTGTGAATGTGTCGTGTTACATGGCAAAGGGCAAAGTAGTGGATGGAGTTGAGGTTGCTAATCACCTGAGCTTAAAGAGTTTCAGCTTGAATTGTCCAGGTGGACTGAGTGGAATCTCACAGTCCTTAAGAAAAAAATAAATGAACAAAACAGAAACAGACTCATCAATACAGAGAACAAACTAATGGTTGCCAGAGGGAAGGGGGTTTGGGGGCTGGGTGAAAAAGGTAAAGGGATTAAGAAGTATAAATTGTTACAAAATATTCACTGGGCTGTAGAGTGCAATATAGGGAATATAATCAGTACTAGTATTGTGGTAATAATTATGTATGGTGCCAGGTGGGTACTTGAAATATTGGGGGACCACTTTGTAAAGTATATGATTATTTATCCACTATGTTGTACACCTAAAACTAATATAAAATAATATTAAATGTAAACTGTAATTTAAAAATAAAATTTTAAAAAGTGGAAGAAGGTAGTTGGAAGAGAAGGTTGGATGATGTGTTATGAGAAAGGCTCAACCAGCCCTAGCTGGTTTGCTTCAGTGGATAGAGCATTGGCCTGCAGACTGAAGAGTCCCAGGTTCGATTCTGGTCAAGGGCACATGCCCAGGTTGCGGGCTCAATCCCCGGCATGCAGGAGGCAGCCGATTAATGATTCTCTCTCATCACTGATGTTTCTATCTCTCTCTCCCTCTCACTTCAACTCTGAAATCAATAAAAATATATTAAAGAAAAAGAAAGACTCAACCAGTCATTGCTGGCTTTGAAGGAGACCATAGACTAGATAAAAAATTAGGATTCCTATACTAGTAACAACCAATTCCAAATATAAAAGCATCCCATTTTGTAAAGTACCTACTAATACAGCTGCCAGAAGGTGTAAAAGATAATTTATTAAAAAAAATCTTTAAGTATAAAAGAAATCCTGAATAAATTGGGAGCTGAACCACATTGCTGAATGGGATGATTCACTATTGTAAAAATGTTTCTTCTCTCCCAAATTAATGTGTAAAGTCAATTCAATCCCATTCAAAATTCCAGCAGGATTTATTTTATGGAATGAGACAATTAGATTCAAAATTCAAATGGAAGAATAAGGAACCTATTCTGAGGACATTGTTTATATTTTATTCTATAAGAAGTTGCCTATTTTAGCAGTACAGGGGCCCAAAAGCCCACCCCCAAATAAACAAAGAAACAAAAATAAAAACTTTTGAAAAACAATGGGTAGGGTCATTGTCCTACTAGATATCATGATTTATTATAGAACCACTAGAGGCCTGCAGGGAATCAGTCCAAAACTGGCTCTCCAACATCCCCTGAGGGGTCCCGGATTGTGAGAGGGCGCAGGCCAGGCCGAGGGATCCCACCAGTGCATAATTGGGCCCAGAGAAGGACTGTGGGAGGGCTCCAGGGCATGTCTGGCCCATCTTGCCCAGTACTGAACTGCTGGACTCCAGCAGCAAGCTAACCTACTAGTTGAAGTGTCTGCCCTCTGGTGGTCGGTGTGTGTCATAGCGACTGGTTGAATGATTGAATGAACGGTCGGACACTTAGCATATTAGGCTTTTATTATATAGGATGATATTGAATTGATGCAGGGATGAAACAAATTAATGGAGCAGAAGAGAGAGCACAGAGAAGACCCATGCATATACAGAACCCTTATGAAAGAAATGGCATTCAAATCAGTGAGGAAACAATAGACTATTCAGTAAATGGATATGCCAATTGGGTCTCCATAGGGGAAAATATAATCCCTCTTATATTGCACATCAGAATGTAAAAAAAGAAACTTTAAAACTAAAACTATTTTGATCTAGATCTAGCTCATCTAGGTTGATCTAGAACCTTTTGTTCAAAAATATAGGAAGATGTGTAAATTGTGTTCATTGCTATATTTTTGTAATAGCAGAACATTGGGAGTAATTTGATATCAGTCAAAAGGGAAATGAATAGGATAAAGCTATTCATATGTTGGAAAATGAACAGCAATTAAAACAAACCAAATATAGAGAAATCTTAATATCAAAGGTGGATGAAAAAGCAAGCTTTAGAATGATTCATATTATAGAATTGCATGTATGTAAATTAAACCCACAGCAATGTTATAGATGTTTTTGTATTTATGTATGTAGTAAAAGTATAAAAGCTTAGACTGGAAGGCATATATGCCACATTCCTCTTAGTGGCTGTCTCTGGGTAGGAAGGGAGTTGTGGGAAGCATGAGAGTACAATGTCTTGGCTTGAAATATCTGAGTGTTCGTTTATATTTTGATTCAATTTAGACTCAGTTCTTTTTATGTCCGGAAACTGTCTGAACACATTTCCAGGAGTCTCAGCTACAGTCAAACTAGTTCTTACTATTTGGGAGTAGATAGAGATTTGTGTTCTTAATGTTGTAATTTTGAGGACAAGTTATAAAATTTGTATTGGAACAATTATGACCATTTTTTTTTATTTCCCCACTAGTGTACAGTCCAGTAGGAGGACTTTTATTTCAGTTTTTAATTTTATATTTGAATAATCTTAGGTTGATAGAGAAGTTGCAAAGGTGGTCCAAGGAGTTCCTTATGCCCTTTACCAAGCTTGCCACAGTGATAAATGGAAAAAATTAATCCCCAGCTAATGGAGTAGTAAGACGACAAATGCAGTCACACATGTGGTCAGCTGAGAGCAGCTTGTTTAAAACAAATGAGTTTTCACCAATGTGAGAGGTGACATGCTTCTAAGATGGAAACAGTGTATGGGAAGAGAATGAAAAACTTGAACAATTTTTCAATTTGTATCATTAATTGTATTGTGGCATCATTTTAAACTAAGTATTCAATTTATTTGTATTCAAATATAATTATCATGCATAAGCAGAAATGAAACAAATTAATTTTAAAATGTTCACCACTGTTATTGGTGTCACTCACTCTGGTCCCAATTTCCCATATAACCTGTTTCCATCTGTCACACCTGAGCTACCGTGTTCTTTTCTAGGCTAGTTGTGTTCTCTGAGGCCCCAGCTTTAACTGACTCCTTCCATCTCTCCTGATCCTTTCTAATTGTCTGGAGCATCTGCTGTGTAAATTTCTCATGCCGTATTCCTTATCTCTACGTAGTTTTACTTTCCTATAAAGCGTTTACAAATGAGTTCTACCAACATTCTTTCCCCATTTGCACACTTCCTGATCTCCTCTTGTTTAAATGACGGTTGTAATTATTGCATTGAATCTATTCTATATGTACATACCGCTTGTCTGCAATAATAACAAACATTTGTGGCAACTTGCCAAGGATACCTTACATTATCATGGGAACAGAAGTACTAATACACTACTTACCAAAGACCCATCAATTTCTATGTTCAACCCTTACTCTCCTCTAAGCTTCTTCCTATTCAACAGACTATTTGGATATCTCTGAGTACCTCAGACTCAACGTCTTGGAGACCTAACTAATAACATCCCCTTTAGACCTGCTCTTCTCTCCATGTTTTCTGTTTAGTCAATGGCACCATCACCCACCAAGATGTGCAAGTCGGACCGTCATCCTTGAAACTGGATCTCCTTTCCTTATTTTTCGTATCCAGTTTTCTTCCAGGGTATGTTGATTCTGTTTTTACATATCCCACAAATCTATCTGGATTCAAGCTGCACACCATCATCGGCCACGTGGACAGGGCAACAGGCAGTTTGCCGATCTCCCTGTGTTGTCTCGTGCTGTCCTTCAGTGGGTTCTGTAGACAGGACTAGGAGTCGGGGCAGGCTTTCCAGGATGCAATCACTTTACACATACTCAAACCCTCACACCTGCTTGCTTAAAACCCTGTCCTCAGGCTAAACACCCAAGTCCCTTATGTGACCTGTAAGGTCTGGCCCCTGTTTTTCCTTGAAACCCTTACTGTGCTCTGACCACACTAATTTCACATAGTATCATTTCTCTTTTATTCTTGATACCTAGAGTGCCTCTGTGACACCCTACTCTATCTAGTTGACCCTTACACTTTTGTCAGATTTCTCCTTCCATGCCACATCCTTACAGAAGTTTTTCTTGACGTCCCTGAATTGGTCAAATCTTCCTATTATTTGTTTTCAGAGCACTTAGTACCTAACATCCTTATTAGTACCTAGTACAGTTATAATATTACATTCTTTTGATTAAGTATTTTTCCTACTAGACCTGCACTGTCCAATACAATAACCTAGCCACATGTGGCTATTTAAATTTAAATTAATTGAAATGAAATAAAATTAAAAATTCCATTTTCTAGTCATGCCAGATGCACTTCAAGGGACTAAAAGCCACATGTGGCCAGTAGCTACCATATTGGGCAGTGCAGAACAAACAGCGTTTCCATCATTGTAGGAAGCTCTGCAGGACGCATGCACCAGACTATAAGCTCCTCAAGGGCAGATGCTGTTTATTTTCTCCTTTCCTGTTATCTCACTGTCTATCTGTCCGGTTGTCTGTTTTTGTCTTCCCATTGTATTCCCAGTGCCTAGCAACATTCTGGCCCACAGAAAACCTTCAAAACATTTGTTAAGCAAATGAAAAAATGAATTAATTAATGAGCACCTAAAGCCTTGTGAGGATGAAGTGGAGCTGTTGAAAGTGTCTCCAATTGTTATAACTCTGTGTGCTTGCCCCTCCAGTCCTTTTCCCACATCTTTCTGTGCCGCCATAATGATGCTCATGAATGTCCTGGCTGAGGCTCTCAATAATACCGAAAAGAGAGGCAAATGCCAGTTTAGTAGGCCATGCTCCAAAGTCATCCTCTGGTTCCTAACTGTAATGATAAAGCATGGTTACATCGGCAAGTTTGAAATTATTGATGATCACAGAGCAGAGAGAATTGTTATGAACCTCATGGTCAGGTTAAACAAATGTGGAGTATTAGCCTGACATTTGATGTGCAACTCAAAGATCTATGAAAGTGGTGGAACAATCTGCTCCCAGCTGTTAGATAGGTTTCATTATACTTACAAGTTCAGCAGGCATCATGGAGCATGAAGAAGCAAGGTGAAAACACACAGGAGGGAAAATCCTGGGATTCTCTTTTAAATTATTATTTTTAAAAATGTATTGACTATATTGGGGTGCCATTAGTTAATAAACTTATATAGGTTTCAAGTGTACAATTCTATATTACATCATCTGTATATTGTATTATGCATCTCCTTCCATCTCCATTTATCCTCCCTTTACCCTCTTCTACTTCCCCCTATCCCCTTTCCCCTCTGGTAATCACCATACTGTTGTCTGTGTCTATGAGTTGTCTTTTTCTTAATTCCTTCACTGTTTTACCCATCCCTCCAACACCCTCCTCTCTAATAGCTGTCAGTTTGTTTTCTGAATCCTTGAGTCTGTTTCTATTTTGTTTGTTTGTTTCTTTCATTAGATTCCACATGTAAGTGAAATCATGTGGTATTTGTCTTTCTCTGACTGGTTTATTTCACTTAACATAATATTACTCTCCAGGTTTATTCATGCTGTCACAAAAGGTAAGATTTCCTTCTTCTTCTTCACCTTCTTCACCTTCTGCTTCTCCTCCTCCCCCTCCTCCTCCTCCTCCTCCTCCTCCTCCTCCTCCTCCTCCTCCTCCTCATTCTTCTTCATTGTGTAAATGTAACAAAGCTTTTTTATCCACTCATCTACTGATGGGCCCTTGGGCTGCTTCCAAATCTTGGCCTTTGTAAATAATGTTGCAATGAACATAGAGTGCATATATTCTTTTAAATTAGTGTTTCAGGGTTTCTTTTAATATATTACCAGAAGTGGAATTGCTGGTAGTATATTCTGTCATAAGACAGTCTGATTTTTTTATTTTTTTTAAGGAAACTCTATACTGTTTTCCACAATGGCGGCACTAATCTACATTCCCACCAAGAGTACATAAGGATTCCCTTTTCTATACATCCTCGCCAATACTAGTTTGTTTACTTATTGATGATAGCCATTCTGACAGCTGTGAGGCGATATCTCATTGGGGTTTTAATTTGCATTTCTCTGGTGATTAGTGATGTTGAGCATCTTTTTCTGTGTCTATTGGCCATCTGTATGTCCTTTTTGGAGAAGTGTGCATTCAGGTTCTTTGCCCATTTTTTAAAATTGAATTGTTTTTTTATTTTGGTATTGATTTGTATAAGTTCTTTATAAATTTTGGATATTAACCTCTTATCAGGTGTTCCATTGGAAAATATGTTCTCCCATTCAGTGGGTTGTCTTTTCATTTTGTTGATGGTTTCCTTTGCTGTGCAAAATATTTTAGTTTGAGGTTGTCCCATTTGTTTATTTTTTTCTTTTGTTTGTCTTGCCTGAGGTGACATGTCAGAAAAAAATATTGCTATGAGAAATGTCTGAGATTTTACTGCCTATGTTTTCTTCCAAGATTATTATGGTATTGTAACTTACATTATTTAAGTTTATTTTTGTGTATGGTGTATAAAGGTAGTCTAATTTAATTTTTCATTTTTTGCACCTATCTGTCCAATTTTCCCAATAGTATTTATTGAATAGATTATCTTTACCCCATTGTATGTTTTTGCCACTTTTGTTGAATATTAATTGGCCATATAAGCATAGCTTTATTTCTGGGTTCTCTAGACTGTTCCATCCATATATGTCTGTTTTTTATGCCAGTTTCTGTGCTGTTTTGATTACTATGCCCTTGTAGTATGGTTTGATATCAGGTAGTGTGATTCCTTCAACTTTGTTCTTCTTTCTCAAGATTATTATGTCTACTCAGGGTCTTTTGTGGTTCCATATGCATTTTGGGGATATTTTTTCTAGTTCTATAAAATATGCCATTGGTATCTTGGTAGGAATGGCATTGAATCTATAGACTGTTTTCAGTATTATGGAAATTTTAATGATGTTAACACATTGTGGACCAGTAGTTTTATTGCTAGCTTTACCAGTGGCCAGAGAAGTTTATATGGAACGAGTACAAAAAATATTTTACATAAATGTTAAAGGCACACTTTAAAATTAAATACCCATTGCATTTTGAAGTTATTTATTACATGTTCTTACAAGCTAATATCTTTTTAAAGTATGACACTTTGTAAAACACTGTGTAATATGAAGTGAGAATTCTCATTGTGTGTGTCATTTAAGGCTGCTACTTCCTTGTTGATTTTCTGTCTGGAAGATCTACTTATCAATGTCAATGGAGTGTTAAAAATCCCCTACTATGATTGTATTACTGTCTATATCTCCCTTTTTGTCTGTCAAGATTTGCTTTATATATTTAGGTGCTTCTATGTTCAGTGCTTAAATGTTTACAAGGGATATATTCTTTTGTTGGATTGTTCCCTTTATCATTATGTAGTGTCCTTCGTTGTCTCTTAACTATAGCTTTTGTCTAAAATCTAGTTTGTCAGATATAAGTACTGCTACCCCAGCTTCTTTTTATTTCCATTTGTATGAAATGTTTTTTTAATCTTTACTTTTAATCTGTGTGCATCTTATGTCTGAGATGGATCTCTTGTGGACTGCATATATATGGGTGTTGTTTTCTCATCCATTCAACTACCCTATGTCTTCTGATTGGTGCAATTAAGCCATTTACATTTAGAGTGATTGTTAATAGGTACATACCTATTGCCATTTTATTCTTTTAACTATTCTCCTCCTCATCATCCTCTGCCACCTCCTCCCCTTCCTCCTCCTCTACCTCCTAATTCCAGAAGGCCCTTTAACATTTCATGTAATACTGCTTTGGTGGTATCAAACTGCTTTAGCTTTTTCTTCTTTGGGAAGCTATTTATTTTTTCTTTAATTTTAGATGATATCCTTGCTAGGTAAAGTAGTATTCATTGTGGATCCTTGATTTTCACCATTTAGAATATCTTATGTTAATCCTTTCTGGCCTGAAATGTTTCTGTTGAGAAATCAGCTGACAGTCTTATGAGAGCTTTTTTGTAGGTAACTAACTGTCTTCTCTTGCTGCTTTTAATATTTTCTCTTTGTCTTTAACCTTTGCCATTTTAATTGTGATCAGTCTTGGTGTGGGCTTCCTTGGGTTCATCTTATTTGGGACTCTCTTGCTTCCTGAACTTGTGTTTCTTTTTCCTTCATCAGGCTAGGGAAGTTTTTGGTCATTATTTCTCCCAATAGGTTCTTGATCCCTTGCTCTCTTTCTTCTTTTTCTGGTATCCCTATGATATGGATGTTGTTATACTTCATATTGTTCCAATAGTTCCTTAAACTATCCTCATTTTTAAAAATTCTCTTTTCATTTTACTGTTTTGATTGTGTATTTTCTGCTACCTTTTCTTCCAAATCACTGATTTGATCCTCTGGTTAATCTAACCTACTGTTTATTCCTACAAGTATATTCTTCATTTTAGATATTGTATTCTTCATTTCTTACTGTTTTTTTAAAATATAGTTTCTATGTCCTTTTTATGTTTGCCGTCTCTTTGTTGAAATTCTCACTAAGTTCCTTGAGCATCCTTATATATATTTTTGAACTCTATAGCTGGTAAATTTCTTGCCTTTGTTTCATTTAGCTCTTTTTCTGGAGATTTCTCCTGTTCTTTCATTTGGGCAAATATCTTTGTTCTCCCATTTGGCTGCCTCTTTGTTTTTGTCTCTATGCATTAGGTAAATCTACTATGGCTTCCACTCTTCATAAGGTGGTCTTATGTAGTAGGTGTCCTCTGGTACAGCCTCCTTGCTCACCTGATCTGGGTGGTCCAGGAATGTCCCTTGTGTGGATTCTGTGGGTCCTCCTCTTGTAATTGTCTTGGTTGCTATTGGCCCATTCATGTGTGAGGTCGATCCTCAGACTGGCTGACTATGAGGATCAACCCTGACCGCAGTATATGAGCTGCTGTGCAGGTGCTGATCACACAAAGCTGAATTTGACTCAGCAAAGTCTGCCAAGACCTTCCTTTGGATATGCCCCTTGTGAAGCTAAATGGATCCTGTTGTGATGTTTTTTGAACCTGGCCACTGGTTGTGTTATTTTAGGTCCTCTTGTTAGGGCCAATGTCAGACTTTGTCTGTGACTGTCCCTGGGCAACCTGTTTGAAGCTACAAAGTGATCCACAGTTTGTGGCTGCCTCTGTTGTTCCTGAGTGTGTATCGAAAGGACCACACTGCAAACTAAGGCTGGCTTTACCAGCACTGGGCCTAGGGGTAGGTCAGCAAAAATCCCAAGATACCTCAAGATCCTCCACCTGCCTCCACCTGCTGGCTGCCTGATAGGCTCAGTCACTAAAACAGTCTCTGGTGGTACTCAAGTTGTATGAGATAGGTTCTCAGTGAGTACCAGGTAGGGGCAAATGGTGTTCACTAGATCTATACGGGTTCAACTTAGTGGCATTGAGTCTGAGGCCACTTGGCAATGTCCCAGGATATATCAAGTCTAGCTGCCACCCACTGGGTGCTTCCAGACATTTGTGGTGGGACAGTATTCTCAAGGCATCATCAGGGTGAGGCCAGCAGAATTTATTACACTGAAATAGACCAATATTTGGCCACATAAAAGATGGGCACTGCACCGGTTGGAAGTGGGAGGGACACACAATTCAGTCCATCCAAGATCCTTCCAGAAGCCCAAACTCAACAGGGCTATCAGGAGACAGGGCAGTGGGCTTGTGGATCTCCTGTGCAGGGGAGATGCCGGTCAGCCTTCGGGGAAGGTGGAAGGACTGGCCTTGTTCCAGAGCCACACAACATAGTCTGTTCTGGATTCTGCCCAGACTTTGGCAGGACGGGGCCATCAGGAGCCCAAAGGATGGGGCCAAAGGATCTTCTGTGAGCAGGAGGCATCAATCGGTTTCACAGGAAAGTGGGAGGAATGACCCCCATCCCAAAGCAACACCACTCAGTCACTGACACCCCCTGAGTGTGCCCAGACCTCTACATCCCTACCCATAGCAGAGAATGAGCTTCACAGGTGGAGTGATATGGAGTCCAGAGGGTGGGACTGTTGCATCCCTCCAGGCTGATCCTGTAAGAAGGGGAATGTTCCACCCAAGAAATATGACATTTGTGGTGTGGGAGATTGAGCACAGAGGTCCCAGTGGCTGTCCCCTCAGCTTTGTTCTCAGAGCCACAAACTGCAGGCTCTACTCACATGACTCCAGTGCACTTTGTCTTTCCTCTGAGGGAGCCCAGGGAGAGTGACTGCAAATGAGATTTTGTGCAGAGACCCTTTAGAAGGGTGCCTATGTCTCTAGCAGACTACTGTGTCTCCTTGGCATACAGAATCCCCACTGATTTTCACAGCCAGATATTATGTGGGTGCCTCTTCCCAGCCCAGGTGCTCTGGGCTGGGAGCCTGGCATGGGTTGAGACCCTCACCTTTAGGGGAACCTTTGAAGCTGAGATATTACTCTGAATCTCATCCGCTGGGAGCAGGGCAAGGCCTTTTTGTGTCTCTGCCCTTCCTACCAGTCTGGATGTGACTTCTTCTATAAGTCCTTGTTTTTAAGACTTCTCTTTAGCTAGTCTCTCTTTGGATATTCAGGTTGATTGTTCTATATTTTAGTTGTAATTCCAGTTTGTCCTGGGAGGAGGTGAGTGTAACATCCACTTAGTTCACCACCATTTGGATCTCTATCTGGGGTTCTTTTACTAGGGCTTTGATATATACATGCATATAAAATGCCTCAATGGAAAAAAAAGAATGTTTCAAATTGTGAAAATTTTCTCTGAGCCTGGTATTTGCCGACCTTTGCTGCAAGGCCTCAGCACTTTATGCTTTCCATGTGCTTACTTAGTGACATGCCCACATAAAGCTTTGTTTTGTTGTCTCAAAATTATACTTGGCAAATCATGGTCTGGAGATCCTTCGTGAACACTTTGTAAGAAAGGGCTCTTTGTGGAAATAAAAGTACCCAACTGAGGTAGTGTACATATTAGTAGATGTTTATTAGTTTTTGGCAGTGAATAATTGTCATGTCTGAGATGTGTTCTTACACCTAAATGAATATGCCAAATGCTGTGAGGGAATCATATTTCTTATTTTACTTTGTTTTATTTAGCTTAATTTACTTTTAACCAGGAGGAGAGCTATTGAAATGTAGTCTAAACACCAATAAGGTGGGGCTCTGGTTTCACAGAAACCCATGTTCAAGCTGGAAAACACCTCAAAAGGTTCTAGAGCCAAATCCAGCCCAGTGCCTGGGCTTATTGGAACAAAGCCACACCCTTTCATTTACTCATTGATCACTGCTTTTGCCCCACAGTCACATAGCTGAGTAGCTGGGCAGAGACCATTATAGTATAGTGACTATGCCAGTAATGACCTGTTTACTTAAACTCAATTCAATGGTATATATCTATTACTTTAAATTGTCAGCAAAAATAATTTTAAATATTTGGAAAAGTATACAGATAGAATTTAGATGTTGGCAAAAAACAACAACAACACAAAAAAAACTATTAAGAAATGAAGTGTCAGATATGCTTTGTTGAAAAAATTGTTTAATGATTATTTTGTTTGAGAGAAAAAAATGAAGAGAATGACTTGAACTTTGGTGAAGAAAAATAATGTAAAATAGAAGACATTTTAGTAGAGGTGATATAAAAATTAGAAAGACAGATACAAATGATACTTGTTCTTAAAGTTCTACACATCAAAGAGTGCAAGCAGCATTGCAATGTCATTATTCAGTCTGACACTAGCGGGTACTAAAATGAATAGACATAAATGAGTTTATTTATTTTCAAGGTCTTTTAAATATTGAATCAGAAAATTAAATCTGATTAATAAAATGCCTTGCTTTTGCAGAAACAACCCTATACAAATCATGGCTGTTGTTGGAACTCTTTTTTCACTGTGTATGAATGTTTAGTTATATGTTTGCTGAGCAAATTGAGGAACCTGGGAAGTGTTCTAAAGAGCCCCGGGAGTTTGAGTGTGGTCTTCTCAAAGGGAAAAGAGAATTCTAGTCTTACTCATAGGATAGATATGAAAACAGAGCTAAGGTGGGCAACTGATGGTCCTGAATTCAGTGAATCCTATGTAGTGCTGGGAAAGAGAAAGTTCTAAGGTCGGAGCCTATCGTTACTGCAGCCTATCGTTCATCACATGCTTTGATATGATAGACTTTGAAACGAGGCACTAGCTGGGGGTGATAAACCTGGCCCTTTATTGCTTAACTTCAGGAGAAACTATGTGGCAGGCACTGGGGTGAGACAGCCAGCAGGGGACTGGCAGCACTGCAGTCCCTTTGTTATAGGAAGTTCCTAGTATTAGACCTATTGTTGCTGAAGTCCCAAGCAGTATCACTGAATCATAGTTCCTCCATTTATTCAAAATAAGAGTTTTGAGTGATCAATGTTTGCTGGGTAACATCTAAGATCTGATTTCCCAAGATTAGAAAATGCATAATTTCTGCTCTTAAGAAGCTCACCTCAGCTGTTCAATGGTGAGTATGGTTTGTTGTCATTATTTATAGACAGAGGTTAACAAAGAAAGATGTGTGGACACCTTGGAAAGATAGTTCTTCAGATACGGGGTCATTGACCCACAGTTTCCACAAAGTAGAAATTGAGGGGAGGGAAAGAAGGGATTCAAATGAATGTGAGTTGCTTCCAGGTAGAGTGAGTCGGGGTGGAGTTAGTGGACACTCAAGGAAGGAACTTAGGAAGGAAGGGAGGGGGATGTCACTGAAGTCAGAGGAGGTCCTCAAGGGGAAGGTCATTTTTGGTCTTATGATAGACAGTATAACTTTACCAGTAATTATATGGTATTGAGGCAATTGTATAATAGCTTGTGAGAACTGGAGGGGACCTGATCTGTCATCTAATTAGCCCACTCCCCTTTCAACTCAACAAAGAGAATCCTAGAGGGATGGACTGACTTACTTTAATTGAAAGGAACACTTAGCTTTTTCTTTTTAAAAAAATAAAAATATGCAAAGAACACATTGTGTCTAAATTCACCCACTGCTTTTCAGTGATCTTGTCTAAGTGTTCTGCTGACGATTTGACACTGATCACTCTTTTCTATTTAAAATTTCTGGTGCTTTTGGTGGCACCACATCCTCCTGTTTTTCCTCCTGTTCTTCTGACCAGTCTTTCTCAGCCTCCTTTTTTAGGTTCTCTTATTAAACTAATTCTCTACATTCTGCTCCCTGGGGTTTTGTCTATCATCTCTCTCTCTCTCTCTCTCTCTCTCTCTCTCTCTCTCTCTCTCTCCTTACCCAAGAATATTTTTCCATTGATTTTTAGAGAGAGTGGAGAGGGGGATGAGACAGAGAGAGAGGAATATCAATATGAGAGAGACACATCAATTGGTTGCCTCCTGCATGCACCCCAACTGGGACTGGGGATCGAGCCTGCAACCAAAGTACATGCCCTTGATCAAAATTGAACCCAGGACCCTTCAGTCTATGGGCCAATACTCTATCCACTCAGCCAAACTGGCTAGGGCTTGTCCATCTTTTTTACTTCTACAGTCCCCATGCATTTTCTGAGCAGTCCAATCTAATTGGCCATGACTTTACTGTCTATAAATGATAATTTCTAAACACACATATCAAGCTAAGATCTTTCTCCTGGATTCTGGGCCCTCATTCCAACATCTTACTGAATGTCTCCACTCAGCTGTTTCATGTGAGCCTTAAACTCAATAAACACAAAACTAAAGTTATCATCATTTCACCACACACTCACCCTTGTGCCCCCAAATCTCTTCCTCTTCTATTTCCTGTTTTCCTCGGCACCATAACCTTTGGCTCCTCAAACCACAAGTTTCATCTTTGATTTGTCTCTCATCTTCTGTTGAACATTTTTTTTTTACCTCTGCAATTTATTTCCTCACTATCCCTAAAGCTACTAGGTTGAAGGGCCATCCTTTCCAGAATGGATCATCAGTCTGCAAAAAACAAATGGGCCTCCTTGCCATCATTCTTGCCTACCCCTAACCGCTATCCACATGACTGAGAGGGATTTTACTGAAGGAGAAAGCCTAATACTATCATTTTTCTGCTAAGTAATTCTTTGAAGGCTTTCCATCACCTGGAGGATCAAAATTCCTTAGCATGGCACAAGGCCCTTTCAACTCTTTTATGTCAGAAAAGTGTTGAAAGCATTGTCTACTCTGACTTCCTGGATAGGCCCTGCTTTGCTGGTGCCATGTAAACAGCCTCACTGGCATTTTTTAAGGGGTGTTGTCATCTGAAGGCAGCATGTGATGGAAAATTCTGTTATGTTCCTTAGCTAGAAATTATTTTATTGCCATTAGAGGAGAAAAAATAAAAAATGTGACATAATCAAGTTTTGGTAATAATATGAATAAATGAGAATTCAAGCATTGCTAGTGGTCCTTTTGGGTAACTTAGCAATAACTAGTAAACTCATATATGTATAAATCCTTCAACCAGTAATTGATGCTTCCAAGAATACACTCCAAAGAAACTAAAGCACACTTACATGTGAAGAAATGTTTGGAAATAATTATTATTATTGAATGTTTAACCAGAGAAGAGAAAGATGGGGGCAAAGTCATTTAGTGGAATACCATACAGCAGTTAAAGTGAATCTACTGGAATCTGCCAGAATCAACATGAGTATATATAAAAACATAGTGTTCTGCAAGAAAAACAAGTTGCAGAATAATAAAGTGTAACACCATTTATAAAATTTAAAAACATGCAAAAATATTAACTATTTGAACACATTTGGTCACTCTATTAAGGTATGCACTGAATATAAACACTGACTTCCCAGAGGTGTTAGAGAAGGAGGAGAATGAGATTATGGATAAGTATCTGCAATGTTTTATTTAAAATAAACTACAATTCAGAGGCTTAATGACTTTGCCAAATTGTACCAATTAGCCAAGCTTCTAGTAGTGTAAAGAGTAGGAATAGAGAGTAAAAATTGGGATTTAAATATTAAAAAGGAAAAGTGTGTTTTTGGAAAGCGTAAGTATCAAAATAAACCCACTGCCTTGCATAATTGTGGGTGGATACATAAATGATTTTTGGTTTTTGCCAATTCACGAAAACTCTCTCTTCTATCAGAAGAGTGTTGAAAGCATTGTCCACTCTGACTTCCTGGATATGCCCTACTTTGCTGGTGCCATGTAAACAACCTCACTGGCATTTTCAAGGGAGCTGTCATCCGAAGGCAGCATGTGATGAAAAATTCTGTTATTTTCCTTTTCTAGTTCAGTCCTTTTTTTTTTACCTGACCTTTAACTGTTTAATTTGTCTTGATTCCATCCTTTTGACACTATCTGTTATTTCCCTAAGTGATTGCATCCACATTTAAATCTCAAGTTCAAATAGCTAATTTGAGCTCTAGATATGAAATAGCCAACTGCTCACTCAACATCCCAGTGGACATCTCATGGACAACTCGGAGTCCAGATGTGATACTGAATTCATTATCTTTCCACTCACTTCCCCAAGCATATTCCTGCTATATTTTCTTCCTCAGTTTTGCCATCCACCCAACTGTACCTTCCAGAAACCTGGGAGTTATTATTGACATTCCCTCTCTCTGTATATCCAATCCATCACTAAGTTCTATTGATTCTACCTTATAAACGATCTCAAATATATTGGCTTTTCTATAAATTTATTACTGCCTTTAGTTTTCCTGGCTTTGATGGCCTCCTTATAGGTGTCAGCCACCCCCACTTCCCCACCCATATTTTATCAGCCTCCACCTCACTAAGCTATTTTCTATTCTATATCCAGAATGACCTCTTAAAAATGTAAATCTGAACGTATCATCCTGTCTTAAACATATCCTTAGTTCTTCTTGTTCTGGGGGTCCATCCTAGAATCCTTCATAAGCTCTAGAGAATGTGGTCTCTTCCCATCTTGGAAGCCTCCTCCTATTGCAGTCTTCTACTCTTCTCTACACCAGCTCCCAGCCACACTGCATCCCTTTTAATTCCTCAAATGCATCAAGCTCCTTTCCAGTTCACAGTGATGTCTCCTTCTGCTTCCTTTGCCTGTAAAACTGACTCCTAAGCTACTGCTTCCCAATCCTTCCATCTAAGACATGACTCTTCACTCTTTAGCTATCAACTCAATCAGTACTTTAGGGAAGTCTTCTGTGACCACCATAGGCGGGGTTATCTGTAATACCCAACTCTGCAATTGTTGATAGCATTTAACTAAAAAAGTAATTAAACACTTAATTGCATAACTGTCTTCTTGTTCCTTTGCTAGTTCAGTCCCACTAGACAGTAAGATTTACAAAGAGCAGGACAATGCGTGCTGTTCACTGCTGTCCCCAACGACTAGCTCAGTGCACTCCAACTGGTGCCTGAGTGAAAGGCTGGACTTCTGGAATGACTGCAGAAAAGGATCTACAGTGGTGCACAACATTTGGAAATCAGTCCTTTTTATTATTTCAGAAAAAAGTCTGAGATAATAATTTGAAAAATTTTTAAACGTCTGAGGAGTTGTATATGTAGATACATCTTCAATCTGTATTAATTTTCCTAAGCCAAAGTGTGTTTCCTTGAAAACTGATCAAAGCCCTATGCATGTTAGATAGAGGTTTGGTTTCAGGGGCTGTGGGGTTTATGCTTGGGAATGCCTCATTAGAACCCTTTTTAGGATGACCCTTCAAATAGCTCATAGCCAAGTAGCATTGGTTGTGGGTTGGTGAGTAAAGGGAACTGATTTTTTCTCATGAATTGAGTGAATTCTTATCTTTGGAATTGAAGAAAAATGGATTTTGGATTCAGATCTGCATTAGGATCTCAATTTTTTTCACTTAAATAATGTTTTGTTTTTTTAGCTAAAGTTTTTAATTGCTATAGGCTTCAGTTTCTTCATTTATGGAACTGAATCTGTTTCTCCTTCAAGTGAACATTTACAGAAAAGCCATAGACTTATGACAAAACATTTATCAGGCTCCGAGCACAGTGCTTGCTGCCGGTAGAGACCCAATGAGTTTCAGCTCTTTTCACTTTTCTTCTAACTGAAACCAGTTCAGTTGTCCTTGAATTGAAAGCCAGAGCCCCAGATAATTTAAATTAGACTTTTGACACTTAAAAACCTCCCTTTAATAGAGCTCAGTCTCAAAAACTATTTGGATAGACTGAGCAAAAGATTGTATGATCATAGCACACATCAGTCAAGGTGCCTGTATGCACCTGGACAAAACTGATAACGAAGCAAGGATAAAAGAGGAACTCCCACAGGTGGAAGACTTTTGGCAAATTGTAAGAAAGGAATAGAGCAAAGCCTGTCTTACCAGGGCTGGAAGCTATTCAGTCAAAACCTTCCTAGAATGTGGTGGTAGACGTGTTCTGAAAAGTAGCTGGAAGAAGGACCAACATGCATCTCCTTACATTGGAGAGTGATTCATCCACCCTTCAGCTCACTCACCTCACAAATGTTTGAGCGCTCAGGTTATGTCAGGCACTGTCAGCAGCAAAAGTCCAACAGTAAACAAGACACAGCTCTGCCCTGGTGGAGGGAGGGGAGAAAAGAGAGTAGAGGATAATAAGCAAATATAATTGATGTTGGGTGGAGATAAATTCAATAGCACATAAAAAAGGGTAAGGGGATAGGGTGTGTGTGTGTGTGTGTGTGTGTGTGTGTGTGTGTACACTGTTTTATACAAGTCTCTTAAAGAGATATTTCAACAGAGGCCTGAATGTAGTCAGGAAGCAAGTCTTGTGGGTTGCCGAGAGAATGGTTTCCAAAGAGAGGTGACAGCAAGCATGAAGGTGTTAGGCAGCATGATTGATGTGTCTGAAGAAAGGCAAGGGAGCTGGAGCAGTGGGAGCACAGCAAGCTGGGGGAAAGGACGTGGGGGAAGGGAACAGCACACCATACTGAGCTTTGTCTTTGAATCCAAGGGAGGTGGGTAGCCATGAGGGAGTTTTGAGCATGATCTCATTTACCATTTAATAGGATCACTCTGGCTGCCATGGGAGAATAGATTGTTGTGGGGCATAGACAGAAGCAAGGAGACTAATTTAGGAGGCTGTTACTGAAACTACATGAGAAGGACGTTTCCCTCAGTATGAACTATAAAGTTATGTTAATAAAATATACCTCCTTATAGTATTTTTCTCAAATAAAACAAATTTTTTCTACTGTCTACTAACTACCACATTAAACACAACCTGTTTCTCTTTGCTTATTCTTTTATTTCCCTCTACACACTACCCTTCACACATAAAAGCTTAACCTAAAGTAACAATAATGGGGGTGGTAATGAATAGTTGAATTTTGGATATACTTCAAAGGTAGAGCTGAAAGAATTTGCTGAGGGACTGGATGATGGGTATGAAAGAAAGAGAAGCCAAGATGACACTTAAGAAATGGGCCTGCGCAACTGGAAGGGTGGAAGAGACCAGGAAGGCCAAGAGAGGGGCAGATGTGGAAGATGCTCTGAAGTCTTTTTTTCTTCTCTGAGAACCCTCTAGTCCTATTCAGTGTCTGGAAACAATCCTCCTAGGCTTATAAGTCATCATCTTCCTGCAGTTTAGTTGACTGCTGAAGGATGGGTTCCATGGAATATCAGGCTTTCTGGGCATGAAGGATATTCTTTAAGGGAAGTTGGGAGGAGTGTAAAACCCAAATTGCATCTATTTGGCTGCTTAGCCAAGGGCTAGCCCTGTTTATTAAAAAACATTCCTGACTAACTGTCTCCCTAGAGGTCCAAAGCTGGAGTAACAGCTGTAGGTGATTCCCAACTTGGCAGGAGTTACAATAGACATTAAGACTCCAAAAAAAAAATGAATCTCAAGCTTTCCCAAGTTTTAGTTAGTGAAAGCAAAGAGCTGGAAGAGGGAAGAACTTAAAAGATGGTCAATAGCTGGAAGGAACCTTTGCTAGAGCCCAAATCAAGACTCAGAGGGACATGAGATGCAGAGTAGCCGAGGTAGGACTGGAACCTGGTCTCTGACTCCCAGTGCAGTGCTTTTCTGGCTGTTTGATGCTGGAGGAGTATAACAGTCCAAGGTATGCTCTGACTCAGGGAAAATCATCTTTTATTCTTGGGAAACTAGAACTTGTGAAGCCTTCAGCACCCACTACTTTTAGGCATTTATGAATCCCATGGCTTTACCTTGTGAGAGAAACTGGAGATTGGCTGAGTTTACTGGTCTAACTAAGCAAATGGAAAATGGCAACAGCAGTCCTTGCTTTCCTCTGGGGATAAAATAGTACTTTCACATTCATGAATAATTTCTCATTCGGGAAGTGAGGGATTGTAAGTCATCATGGTTGGAAAAAGACAGTGGTGTAATGAGTGATGTTACCACCATGAGTGTGGGGAATAACTAAACTTGATCTACAGACAATTACTCTAAAAATAAGTTTGTAGTATTTCAATTTTCTTTATCAAACTGGCAGCAGAAGGCAAAATGGTTTGATTTGAATTTCGACCATCCTCTTCTGAATATCGAGGGAGGTGCCAAGGAATAGCAAAAGGTCCAAATTAGACTACCAGGGAAAGATAAGTGATGTGAGTAGTCAGCCCTTGAAAGATTGAGATCTGATTGTTTATTTCCTTTGAAAATCCTGGTGGGAGTTTGTGAACAGCGTCACACTGGAGCCAAGACTATCTGATTATTAGTTATCACACCCACATGTCAACAATAGTCCCTGTTCACACAATCTGTAGTCACACTCTTAGCTTTTGTGTGTATGTGTGTGTATCTATAGAATGGGATAGTCCAGGCTTTTGGTGAAAGTTTGTCATTGTTTTACACACCCAAGTGTAATATTCAATTCGATTTTGAGGTTCATTGAATATAGACTTAGACTCAGTTCTATCTATACCAGTTGATTGACACCTGATGCTTTTTTTTTTTAAGAGAAAAGCTTTTCACATCTCTGTAGATTTCTTACCCTGATGTGTTCTAATATGGAATATTTTATTTCATCCTGACTCATTACCTTGATGTCTTCTGTCTTTGGTTCCCCAAGGATTTGGGAAGAACATATCCTTCTTCTTTGGAAACTGAATGTTGGCCTTCTGATAATTAAAGATGCTGAGCTATTTTCTAGGAACTGACGTGACACCGTTATTTCCCTCTTTGACCTGGCAGCATCTATGGAGAGGTTCAATGAATTGCATAAAACAAGTTAATATTTCAGTGATTTTATGATCTGTTAAAATCTAGATACACTTTGTTCTTTCTCTTTTCAGATTTATCTCCTGTGCTAATTGATTTAGCTCCTCCCCTCTGCCCAGGAGTACACAAAACCCTTGATAAACATGGAACATTTTCCCAATGCTTCAAGTTTATTCTAAGATATGAATGAAGGGAGTTGAGGGGTGTTGAATTTTTACATTCCTCAAGGTTTTGTAATCCACACATGAAGTCAAGATCAGTGAATTCTGCTTTTTTGCTTTCCTATGGATATATTACAGACCAAATACAAAAAGTCACTTAGGTTTTTACGAAAAAATAACAGACTAAAAATTTTTGAATTGGAGGCAGTGTGCTTCTGGCTATGGCCAGGCTTCCAGTTCATTATTCTGGGCCTTCGAGTTACTTCAGTGGAAAGTGTGAGGAGAGCTTACCATGCTCTCTCAGTCTCAGCAACCTGTCACCTGGATGAAGGATATTATAATCCCAAATCTTGGCAAGGTATGTATTATTTTTACTTGCCTCTGTTTACTCATTTGAAGTTTCTTCTCCCTTTCCTCCCCCCACCCCTTATAAATAATTATATGCATTTGGTTGTGAATGAACAAAATGTGTTCATCAATTTTTAGGACATTATATAATTCATCTCCTCAATTATCCAAGTGGGTGAGCTGCCCTATTTACTCCACTAAAAATAATTTTTTCTTGTTTCTCTTTCTGAGAGTTCACTATTGGTGTATACAAATGCTATGGATTTCTGGGTGTTAATTTTGTATTTTGCTATGTTTCCAAATTCATTTATTAAATCTAGTAGTTTTCTTTTGATGGAATGTTTAGGGTTTCTTATGTACAGTATCATGTAGCCTGCAAATAATGAGAGTTTTACTTCCTCCTTTCTAATTTTGGATGCCTTTTATTTCTTCTTTTTGTCTGATCACTATGGCCAGGACTTCCAGTAATATGTTGAACAAGAGTGGTGAAAAAGGGCATCCTTTTCTTGTTCCTGTTCTTAGGGGGAATGGTTTTAGTTTTTATCCATTGAGTATGATGTTGGCTATAGGTTTGTCATATATGGCCTTTTTATGTTGAGATATGATCTCTCTATTCCCACTTTGCTGAGAGTTTTTACCAAAAAAGGGGTGTTGGATTTTGTTGAATGCTTTTTCTGCATCAATTGATATGATCATGTGATTTTTGTCTTGAAATCTGTTTATGTGCTATATCACATTCATTGATTTGTGAATATTGTACCAGCCTTGCATCCCTGTAATAAATCCCACTTGATCATGAGATACTTAGGAATAAACAACCAAGGAGGTAAAAGACCTCTACTCCAAAAACTATAGGACATTGAAAAAAGAAATAGATGAAGATATAAACAAGTGGAAGAATATACCTTGTTCATGGATTGGTAGAATCAACATCATTAAAATGTCCATATTACCCAAAGCAATCTACAGAGTCAATGCAATCCTATTAAAATACCAATGGCATATTTCACAGACCTAGAACAAACACTTCAAAAATTTATATGGAACCAAAAAAAAAAGACCTGGAATAGTTGCAGCAATATTGAGAAAGAAGAACAAAGTTGGAAGAATCACAATACCAGATATCAAGTTATACTATGAAACCACTATGCTCAAAACAGCCTGGTACTGGCACAAGAACAGGCTTATAGATTAATGGAATAGAACAGAGAACCCAGAAATCGAGTCAAGCCACTATGCTCCATTAATATTTGACAAAGGAGGCAAGAGCATACATTGGAGAAGACATAGTCTCTTCAATATACGGTGTTGGGAAAATTGGACAGGTACATGCAAAAAAAAAAAAAACTAAAAAAAAAAAAAACTAGACCACCAACTTACACCATACACAAGAATAAACTCAAAATGGATAAAAGACTTAAATGTAAGATGTGAAACCATATAAGTTCTAGAAGAAACCATAGGCACTAAAATCTCAGACATCTCTCATAGCACTATGTTTACCGATACATCTCCTAGGACAATGGAAACTAAGGAGAAAATAAACAAATAGGACTACATTAAAATAAAAAGCTTCTGCACAGCAAAAGAAACCATCAACAAAACAACAAGAGAGCCCACTACATGGGAGAACATATTTGCCAACGTTATCTCTGATAAGGGTTTAATATCCAAAATTTACAGGGAACTCATACAACTTAACAAAGGAAGACAAACAATCCAATTAAAAAATGGGCAAAGGACCTAAATAGACACGTCTCCAAAGTGAACATACAGAAGGTCAAAAGACATATGAAAAAATGCTCAAAGTCACTAATCATTGGAGAGATGCAACTCAAAATGACAATGAGGTACCACCTCATACCTTTCAGAGTGGCTATCATCAACAAATCAACAAATGACAAGAGCTGGGGAGGATGCGGAGAAAAGGGAATCCTTGTACACTGCTGGTGGGAATGCAGACTGGTGCAGCCATTATGGAAAACAATATTGCATTTCCTCAAAAAATTAAAAATGGAACTCTCATTTGACCTAGTGACCCCACTTTTAGGAATATATCCTAAGAAACCTAAAACACATGTCAGAAAGGATATATGCACTCCTATGTTCATAGAAGTGCAATGTACAATAGCTAAGATTTGGAAACAGCCTAAGTGCCCATCAGCAGATGAGGGGATAAAAAAGCTGTGGTACATCTACACAATGGAATACTACGTGGCAATAAAAAAAGAAGGAACTCTTATTATTTGCAGCAGCATGGATGGACCTGGAGAGTATTAAGCTGAGTGAAATAAGACAGTCAGAGGAAGATAAGTATCACATGATCTCACTCATATGTGGAATCTAATGAACCAAATAAACTGATGATCAAAAATAGACCCAGAGTCATAGAAGCCTGAATAAACTGTTGAACCTCAGAGGGAAAGCAGGGGAGGGTGTGTGGGAAGAGATCAAGAGATATATGCATAACCTGTGGACACAGACAATGGGGTGGTGAGGGCCTGGGTGGGTGGGGGTGGTGGTGGTGGGAGCAGGTTGGAAGATATTAATGGGGGAAAAAAGAAGATCTACATAATACTTCAACAATAAAGATTTAAAATAATAATTTTTTTTTCTGGTGTTACTAAGTTTGCTGGGTGTAGAACTTGATGAGATTTCGGGATGATCTGAAAGCTGAAGCCACTTCCTTTGTTCCGATTATTCCATATCAAATCTGTTTCCACAGGAAAGCAGAGGGGAGAAGTTGCCCAGTCTTATCATTTATTTGAAAGCAGCCTCCTTATCAGCTAGAGAAAGTGCCTGTGTAGTTGGCAGCTGCTCAGGGCCTTTTCCCCTTGGTCAAATGGGTATTTTGATGTGCAAACTGACTTCCTACCTGCACTCAGTTGCAGGGGAGCTTTAGACAGGCATTGTCTTGGATTGTTTGCATGCTCTTTAGTTGCTGTGTAGAATGTGTCCTTCCAAGGTTTTTGTGTGGTTGCCTCAGCTTGGCTTGGCTCTTGGCGTCCAGAGACAGCTGGCTCATGCTGTCAAGACTCACACGGGACTGGCTTTTGGTACCACCAAGTGAATAATTTAAACACCCATGTGGATACACACATGTAAATAAAGAGACTGAAGTTGCCCCATAGTTCTATCACTCACTAAAGGAAACATGCCAATAGAAAAAACTCTGTACTTAGAAAAAGAATCAAATTCCAATTAGAAGGATTCTTGACAAATCTGGAGTCTGTAGGAGAGGCTTGAGGTCCTTGTGCTGAGGTGACCTGGTGACACACCTTTCTCCAACCTAGAGACCCTCCCTATAGGGTTGAAACTGCCTTTCCTGTCAGGGCAGGCCCAAGATAGTTCTCCCAATTTGCATTCACTCTTATTTTAACTACGAAAGACTTTTAAAAATTTTTGCTCTTCAATGACTTGCTTCTCTTTCATTTCCACACAATTTTATAACAAGGTCTCAACTTGTTTCAGACTCATTATATTAATGATTTGTGTAAATATCTAAGAAAGCAACCTAATCTTATCAGCTTATAGTCTCCAGACCAGGTATTCCCCAATGAGTGCTTTATGAAAGGCTGCTTGCTATTGTACTAGTATGTAGAAGGATTTTTTATCTTTAATTTTTTATCTTTAATTTTTACCTTCATTCAACACATGTTTTCTGCTCGGCTTAAGTTCCCTTATAAGCTTTCTTTATATCAATGTTTTTTTTGCATTGAAATATTTATTATGTAACATTTTATGCATACAAAACAATATGTAATGAACATTCATGGTTCAACAGTCAAATTTAGAACTAGAGTTTTACCAATGGCATTGCATATAGGTATGTTCTTTCTCTTGTTTTCAGTAATTGGAAACCGCTATCCTGAGGTTATGTTGTTTATCGATACCATCCTTTTTGGGGGGCAGGCTTTATCTATAATAATAAAAGCAAAATATGCTAATTAGACTGGACATTCTTCTGGACGTCCTTCTAGACGACCTTCCCAACTAAGCGGGGGCTGTGAGGGAAGCCCAGGTCCTGGGTGCCAGAGGGAAGTCGGTGCTGGCAGCCGAGGGAAGGAAGGCCTACTCTTGCACGAATTTCGTGCATCGGGCCTCTAGTATGTATATAATGCTAAAAACATTTTGTTGTGTTTTATTGTTTGAGCTTTATTAAAATGCTACCATTATCAATATAGTCTTTTCCCACTTGCTTATGTCATTCAGCTTTGCAATTCCTCAGTGTTGTTACATGTAATTTTTGTTCACTTGTGCTCACTGTTGTATAATATTCCTTTGTGAGGCTATACAAAAATATATCTATTTCCTGTTGGTGAATTTATGGATTGTTCCCTTTTTAAAAATTATGAGCTTAGCTACCATGAACACTCTTATACATGCCTTTGGTGTGGATGTGGAATTGCTAGGTCACAGTGTGTGCTAATTTTTAACATTAGAAGATAATGTCCAGTTGTTTCCCAAAGTGATTGTGCAGTTTCCATATCTGTCATCACGTACTAGTACATGATTCCTTTTGAGCCATATCCTTGCCAATACTTGTATTTTTAGGCTTTGCAATTTTTGCTAATCTAATGGGTATAAAATGGCTTGCTTTAGTTACCAAGAAAATGCAAATAAACCTGCCAAAGAGGTTAGGCATTTGCCATATGTATATTGGCTGTTTCTCCTTTCTCCTTGTGAAATAACTGTTCAAGCCTGTTGTCTACTTTTCTAATGGGTTGTTTGTCTTCTCCTTACTGATATGTAAGAGTTTTTATATATTTTAGTTACTTAGCCTTTGTCAGTTGTATGTGTTGCCATTAATGTCTCCTAGTTTGTGTCTTTTTTTTCACTTTATTCATTTTTGATGAGAAGTTCTTAATTTTAACAGGGTAAATTTCATAATTGTTTTTTCATGATTAGTGCTTTTTGTGCCTCAAGATGACATCCCCTAATCTGATGATATAAAGATATTCTCCCATATTTTCTTTTAAAAGTTACAATTGTGACATTTACTATGATGTTTTTAATCCATCTAGATTGGTTTTTATATATGGTATGAGGTGAGAGGTCCAGTTTCATTATGTCCTCCTGAGAGAGAATCATTTCTCTCAGCACTATTGCAGCTCCTTCCTTTCCCCAATAATCTACAAAGTAACATAATATTTTAGATTCTATGTTCATGTCTGTCTGTCTTAGAACTCTTTGTTCCTTTTGAAAAAAATTCTTAAAAACAAACAAAATCTTGTTAAAAGTTGGTATTGAATTTCATCAAGCATATTTTTCTTGCAAAGTTGAGTTCATATGGTCTATCTTAGCAATCTGTTAATGTGGTAAAGACATTTATAGACTCTATTAAATTGTCCTAAAATTCCCTAGGATAATCCCAACTCAGTCATGCTCTTACATGTATTTTTTTTTAACTGCTGGGTTTGGCTGGCTAATATTTTGTTTATAATTTTTGCATCTGTGTTTCTGAGTGAAATTTGCCTGTAATTTTCTTTTCTAAAGCCATATTTTTCTGGTTTTGGCATCAAAGTTACATTTGCCTGAGAATGCACTGGGGAATGTTCTTTTTCTCTTCGCTAAAAGACCTTGAGATTATTTGTTCTTTGGAAGTTTCATAGAATTCACTTTAAATATCTATATCTATATCTATATCTATATCTATATCTATATCTATATCTATATCTAATATATCTATATCTATATCTATATCTATATCTATATCTATATCTATATCTATATCTATCATCTATCTATCTATACTAGAGGCCCAGTGCATGAAATTCGTGCACGAGGGTGGGGGTCTCTCAGACCGGCCTGCATTCTCTCCAATCCAGGACCCCTTGGGGATGTCCCTGTGGGATCGGCCCTAAACCAGCAGTGGGACATCCCTCTCACAATCTGGGACTGCTGGCTCCTAACCACTTGCCTGACTGCCTACCTGCCTGATTGCCCCTAACCACCTCTACCTGCTGGCCTGATCACCCCTAACTGCCTCTGCCTGCTGACCTGATCGCCCCCTAATGCTCCCCTCCCTGCCTGATTGCCCCCTAACTGCCAGCCTGATTGCCCCTAACCGCCTCTGCCTAGGCCTCTGCCACCATGGCTTTGTCCAGAAGGATGTCCGGAAGATGTCCAGTCTAATTAGCATATTACCCTTTTATTAGTATAGATTTTTTTGTGTTTTTTTTTTTTTTTTTGGCTGAAGAAGATTTTAAACTACTAATTGAATTTCTTTATTGGTTATAGTATATTTAGACTTCCAATAATAAGGTAGTTTTAAGTTCTTTTTTTTCCCCTCTAGGAAAACCTTCCTTTTAGAATCTCTGGCTTCAAATAGGAATCTTAGGTTCAGTTTCCCAGTCTTATTCCTGCTTCAAGATTTCATCTTGTATTTTCAGAGTTATAACCAACCCCTATAGAAATCACCTTCAAAAATAATTTTCACAAAGGTACTATTTAAGTCAGCACTGTCCTTGTAGATGCTATTGTTGAATTTTGTCTTCAGGACATTTACATTTTATTACACAAACCTGAACTCCCTAGCTGCTTGCACACATGATTTTTCAGAAACATCTGGGAAGATTCTGATTTTGGTTTGCCTAATTTGTGGATGTCCCAATTACAGCAGCAGCGCCCCCACCCGGGGGGAAAATATGTACCACTTGGCCAGTAACGGAGACTCATCTCCCTCTCCTGTGGCTCCTGGGAGACTGCCCTAACTATAAATACCTCATGGGTAAGAAGCAGTATATGGCATGTATGTGCATGTGGATACTCAGTGGTTATAAGGAACTGATTTCCTTTACTCTAAACACAATAAATTGATGTTTATATAAAATCAGGACATAGGTACTGAGTTGGCATTTTGTGCATTTGCAATATACCTCTGCTGCTCAACTGCTGCATTTGTCAACAATTGCCACGGGGAGGAGGGACCTTGCAGATACTTCAAGTGTCACATATTTACCACACCTTCTGATCCTCCTTATTTTATTAGCAATCTGCTAGAGTTAAAGGAAGAGTCAACAGTAAAGCAAGTTCATGCTTTTGAGGCTGCCAAAGGCTTGGTTGCATTAGCTATTTTCCTCATAATAGTCATTTGCTTCACAGCCCCTGTTAATGTAAAAAAAAAAAAAACCCATTGAAACCTGTGAAGAATTTTTGTGAGTTTATTTGAGTCCAACTGTCGACATATGCTGAGAAGCAGAAACTTAACAAATTGAGATAATGCTCCGGAGAATGGCGGGTTACATCTGTATTTATACATTGCAATCAAAGGAAAGGGTTGTAGGTGGGTTATATGAAATCCATTGGTGATAGACTAGAGAGGTGGGAGAAAGCAAAGCAGGGGTGGGGGGGGGAGAACCCCTGGGATTGGATAAAAAGTAAAATGATAGACACATACGTAGGTGGGTGCAGGAACAATTAACATGATAATGAAGGAATTTGTGGTATCTGTCCTGGCACCCAGCACATTAGGTTGTGCCCCAAGGGGTCCAGAAAAAGAAAAGGTACAGGTTACCTAGACATTTCAAAGGGTATGTTATTATAGATGCAAAAAGACAGATAGGCTCAGTTAAGATAAAGGTTGACCTTGTCAGTGAAGATACCGGCCTAGGATGTAACTACCCACCATAACTGCTTTTAGTTAAAGTTTAATTTCAGACCATCCTTTGTGATTATTTTAGGTCTCTGAGTTTGCAAGACTGCCATGCAGGCCTCCCCTAAGCTTGTCAGGTTAGCATGAGGCCCCTTTCATCCACATCCCTAATCATTTCTCCTTGTAAATCTTAGCAAGTGCTAGAAACTGAAGGCATGGTAGTAGGATGTGCTCAGAAGAGTTTGAGTAGAGAGACTGCTGGGGAAGAAATAGTAAAATCTAGTGACTAAACTGGAACCCTACTCCACCTCACCTGCCTTCTTCCAAGTCCTGAACTACTCATTTTAATGATATCTTGCCAGCACAACTCATTTTTAGTTTATAGTAAATGCATCTCCCAGAAGACTAGATGGATATCCAGTTATCCTATAGCTTCTGAAACAGAAATAGTGATAGTTGATAAAAATTATTTCTTTCCCATCTGCATAACTGTATTCTATGTTTTCTGCAACCTTAGGAACAGGAGAACATTAAGAGTGTTTTACAGCAAGAGTTGGCAGCTTTTTCTGTAAAAAGCCAGACAGAAAATAATTTAGCGTCTGTGGGCCATATGGTCTCTGTGGTAACTACTCATCTCTGCTGCAAAAGTATCCATAGACAAAATGGCAATACACAAACAAACAGGCGTGGGCGTGAACGTGTGCCAATACAGTGCTATTTACAAAAATAGGCAAGTGGGCCAGGTTTGGCTCATAGGCCATAGTTTGCCAACCCTATTTTAGAGGCATTGTTTAAACTGGGACTTTTCTCAAGATTTGTTGTAATCATTCATTTGTTTATGATCATTTATCTAAAGCAGTGTTTCTCAACAAAGGCCCTATTGAAATTTTAGACTGGTTAATTCTGTGATTAAAGGGCTTGTCCTATGCACTATAGAATGTTTAGTAGACTTTTTGACTTCTACCCACTAGAGTTGTGATAACCAAAAATGTCTTCAAATGTTAAATGTACCCTTGGGCAAAATTGTTCCCAATGGAAAATCACTGATGTGATGTGATATGATGAGGATGACATGTCAAATGTGGGAAATGTAAATTGTTAAATTCTCTGACCACAGAGCAAAGGAGGGAATATCAGAGATTGAGTCCAAGAGATAGTCAGGGCAAAGATCATTCAGGGCCATTTAGACACCCTTTTGAATGCAACTCGATGCCATCGAAGGGTCTTACAGAGAAGGGTGTGGTGGCATTTCTTTCATCAGAGAAGAAAATGGGTTAAGCAGAAAAAGACTGGAGACTGGGAGGTTAATGAGAAAACCCGGCTCCTGATGTTTTGACTGGTATATCTTGAACAATGTTGGTTTGGTTTCTGGGTATTATTAAATCCTCATAAAATTCATGGAATGCTAACCGAATCTAGGAAAGACTGATTAGTGCCATAATGTCAATCTACAATTTATTAAAGATGTACTTGACCTTAAAATCAAGTTGTCTTAGAACACTTATTTCCTTCGTGTTGGGAAAGAAAATCTAATCTAATAAAAGAGAAACATGCAAATTGACCGCACCTCCACTATGCCCCAAGCCACACCCACCAGCCAATCAGAACGACTATATGCAAATTAACCCAACCAAGATGGCGGCCAGCAGCCACAGAGCTGGAGCAAGCAAGAGGCTTGGTTGCCCTGGCAATGGAGGAAGCCAAGCTTCCCGCCTGCCCTGGCCAGGCACCCCACCAGGACCCCCCCTCCCTGAAGGGGCTGTGGCCAGCCTGCAAACAGCCATCAGCCCCTCACCCAGGCTGGCCAGGCACCCCAGCAGAGACCCCTACTCTGAAGGGGCTGTGGCCAGCCTGCAAACAGCCATCAGCCTCTCACCCAGGCTGGCCAGTCACCCCAGGGGTGATTCCCACCCTGAAGAGGCTGTGGCCCGCCTACAAACAGACATCAGCCCCTCACCCAGGCTGGTCAGGCATCCCAGGGGTGACTCCCACCCTGAAGGGGCTGTGGGCCAGACTTGCAACAGCCATCAACTCCTTCACCAGGCTGGCCAGGCACTTTAAGGGGAACCCCACCCTGAAGGGGTGT
>NW_005871279.1:1331868-1401358 GCF_000147115.1 Myotis lucifugus
TACAGCTGTGGTGGTGGGAGCCTCTCCCACCTCCTCAGCAGCGCTAAGGATGTCCTACTGCAGCTTAAGCCTGCTCCCCGCTGGCAAGTGGACATCCCCCAAGGCTCCCGGGCTGTCAGAGGGATGTCTGACTGCCAGCTTAGGCCCAATCCCCTGGGGAGCATGCCTAAGCCAGCAGGTGGTCATCCCTTGAGGGGTCCCAGACTGCGAGAGGGCACAGGCCAGGCTGAGGAACCCCCCCCCACCCGAGTGCACAAATTTTTGTGCACTAGGCCTCTAGTTACTTTATAAAACAAAATCACCAATGAGACTTTTCAGCTGTGATTATAGAATAAGAGTGAGGATGCTGACCATCACTATGAGATGTGTTCAATAAGCTATTATAGCCAAATGAATAGGTCAATTCCATTTTGGGGATCAAATTGGAAGGAGCCTTAATATTCAATGTTCATTGAATACATTTACGAAACCATTTACAATTGATTATATCACCTCCTTTTGAGTAATTCTAGCTGTGTCTTGGCTCCCGAGAATGCTCATGACATTTTTTAGCCTGTAATTATTAGATAGCTCTTTTGTTTTTTACTTCCACAAGATGTTAGATAGTTGATATTTTTTTCCCAAAGACCTGGAATACTTGAATGAGTACCCTCTTTCCTGGACAGTCTTGGGAATGTGGACAAATTCTCATTCTCAAACTTAGCTGTTTTGTTCTGCCTTTAATTCCAGTCATTCTCACAACTGTGATAATCCAATCATATTATCAAAGGTCTCCACTCTTCGGGCATCATAGTAGGTAGTGGGGATACAAAGGTGATAAGACAGAGATTCTGTCCACAAGGAGCTCACAGTTTCATGGGAGATGGGGGAGGGGATTCCATATTAAAATAACAAGTATGCACTTGATATAATTTATATAGTGTGATACATTCTTTATCAGTATTGAGGGAGGAACAGGAAAATTACTCACCTAGTTACTGTCTAAAATTGAACTTTCCCTTGAAGCAAATTATCTAATGGTGCTTTTCGCAACAGAAAGTATCTTTTGGGTCATTTGTTCCTCCTCTTGGCTGACAATGGATTCCAACCCTCTTCTTTAACACCATATTGATTCCAGCTGCAATTTCTTAATAGCTATTCTGTTTGAGAATGTTTATCTCTTATTGGCCAGAGTCCAAATTTGACAAAATATACCAGTCATAGAGGTGCTTAAGGTGTTCATATAGGAAAAGGGGTTATGCAACCATTAGCCACCACCAGAGAGCCATCATTTTCCTAATATCTTAAACCTATAAATACTCAGAAGTGGGGGACTGAATAATTTCAGAATATATGGTTTCCACTCTAGAAAACTGGGAGATGAACTTAAGTATTAAACAATAGCCTTGATTTCATATGTAATAGTTTAATACTTTGATATGCGCTTGACCTCATACCCCCACAACATCATCACCCACATTTTGATTCAGTGAAATAGCAGAAACAACTTCCTGTAGGTATGTTTCCATGCACATTTGCTTAAGCACTTCTGTGTATCTTCCAATAAAAACAATAAGTGAAGTACTGTAAACTGGAAGACAGATAAGAGTTGTGAGATTTTTTTCTTTCTCTTACCATCTGCACATATTTTGCTGATAGCATAATGCTTTGGATAAAATTCAGTGAATTTGGTAAACTTTAAGAGCAACCAAGGTGAGAGCTTTTTCTTTTAAACTGCTGTATTTTTGAGTTTTACAGAATCATTATAACTGGTATTTAATGGAAGCATACCCTGGCCTTTAAAGGCACAGAAATATTATAAAACTTAGTTTTATAAACATAAGTGTTTTGGATTTTTGAAGTCTGAACGAGTAGCAATTCATCTGCTGGAAGGCATTTTGCTTGACCTTCACAAAACAGAAATATAAATTGGGAAAATCACTTAGTTTCGCACATTTAAACATACTCTTCATCTCTAAACTGTAAAAGTAGTATTTGTTGCACTAAGACAAAAAAACCCACACAAAACTGTTCTTTTTTCCTAGTAAGAATTCCAGGAAAAGCAAAATACTTGTTAAAACACTTAATCCTTCTTTTCTGAAGTGACTCACTGCTTCCTTCTTGCTCCTGACAAACTACATATCTTTGTATCTGTGCATCAGCCTGCCTAAGGCTTCATCTCCTTCCATCGCCCAAAGACAGCGCCGTGGGGACACTTCCAAGAGTCAGCTGAGGAGAATGCACACACTTAAAACTCACACCTGTTAATTTCCCATCTTTTCCAAAAGAGCTTCTTATTCAGTTTTAGACTGAGAGGCTTTGTGAAGGAGTCCAGAATATTTTAACATTTCCTGCTTCATCTGCAACCAGAGCCAAAAGTATAGTCCCCGTTTCTTCCAAGATGTTTTATGAGGAAAAAATCATGTGCTCCGTGATCATTCTTAAAGATGCCTCAGGCTTCACACTTTGGGGATAGAGGAGGAAAATACATTTTCTCCTGCTTTCAAGTTCATGTGATATATATTTTGGAATGCTCCCCCCCCGCCCCCACAGCTGGATTGTGATTTTCTGAAAACCAAGTTGGGATGCCATGTTAAGATGCATGAGTCTTGATTTGTCAAATGACATGTTACTGTGGTTATAAGTGACCAGCTATGAGAAAAATGGTGCAGTCAATTATGTGTGACTTCATTCCCCCTTGCTTTGATTTCCTATGCAGTTTTTGTGGATGCTGCCCTCTCCCAGTCTTCTAAGATGGCATCCTTATATTTTTTTTCCCTCCTATCAAAATCTCTTATGAAGAAAATATTAGTAGCACACTCACACTGACTAAACATGGCTTAAAAACTCCTCTTCCCAAATAAATTCACATTTAAGCCAGGCCCTAAGCTAAATGCCTGTGTTTTCCTGTAGATTGAAAAAATGGAGGTCAGGGCTTTCCTGAGGTAGCGATCTAACTCTGATCCTAATTATTCATCTTTTGGTCATCACTGGGCTGATTCCACAGCAAGCATATGTTCCTTTTTTGATCTCATCCTTTAATGCTTGAAATAGAAGGCAACAAAAATAACCTAAGGAAAGTTATTCTTCATTACTTCAAAAGACATTATTAATTGCTCAAATACATCACATACCTATTAGGCAAATGAATATGCAAAAATGTGTAACAAATACTTAAACTGAAAACAAATAGCAGCCACAAAATGCTAGTGAGTGGAGTAGACAGCAAGAGCCAGATCAGAGGAAGGAAATAGCAGACCAGGACTATGGGATTTAAGGAATTTTTATTGGAGGTGGTAGAAATCAGAAAAATTGGTAACAATTTAGAAAACAGCTACAGTGGTCCAAGAATGAGGGGAGGCTACACACACACACACACACACACACACACACACACACACTCCAGAAGTGACAAATGACTGTAGAGGACAGTTCTTCCCTTTCTCTGCTCCTTTTCCACATGACAGAAGTTGGGGACTACTGAATCTTATTTCTCTGTAGTTGTATTGTGGGCAATGCCACATAACAAAGGAGAATGGGTGGTAGCTCCTTGTTCAACAGATAATTATTGAGTCTGCAGTGGACTGGCTGCTGGGCTTTCCTGTAATGGCCACCATCAGCTTCTGTTCTGAATGAGGCCTACTTGGGCACCACCCCTCCGTGTAGTGCCTGAAACAGACCACTCTCATCTAAACCTAAGAAAATATATAAATTGGGCCTCAGCCTACATGATTGATCTAGTCACCATTCCTGGTTAGTGTTTTTCTCTTGTCTTGTATTGAGTGTTTGAGCTACCAATATATGTTGTGATGTGGCCTGTATGTTGTGAATAACTCACTTGGGTGAGAAGGATGAGAGATCGGATTATCTGCTGTTTTAACATCTAACCCCTCCTAGATCCACTTACTTCTACCAGCTATTTATTGCGATGGTTGCGAATAAGAAAAAAAATATTTCCAGAACATTTTGTCATTGTCTTAGTCCATTTAGGCTGCTATAACAAGATACTAGAGCAGGGGTGGGCAAACTTTTTGACTCGAGGGCCACAATGGGTTCTTAAACTGGACCGGAGGGCCGGAACAAAAGCATGGATGGAGTGTTTGTGTGAACTAATATAAATTCAAAGTAAATATCATTACATAAAAGGGTACGGTCTTTTTCTTTTTTAGTTTTATTCATTTCAAACGGGCCGGATCCGGCCCGAGGGCTGTAGTTTGCCCACGGCTGTACTAGAGACTGAGTTAATAAACAGCATGAATTTATTTTTCACAGTTAGTAAACAGCATGAATTTATTTCTCACAGTTCTGGAGGCTAAAAATCAGGGTGCCAGTATGGTTGGCAGAGAGCCCTTTTCTGGGGCTGAAACTTTTCTTTGTATCCTCACCTGGTGGGAGGGGGTAGGAATCTCTCTGGAGCCTTTTTTTATAAGTGCACTAATTCCATTCATGAGGACTGCACCCTCATGGCTTAAGCATTTCCCAAAGGCCCCACACCCAACCCCATCATCGTTAGAGGTTAGGATTTCAACATATGAATTTTTGGGGAACACACTCAGCCAAAGCAGTTATTGCACAAAAAGTACTTGCTTATCATGAATATTTGAAACTATGAAAATATAGGGGGGAAAAGGTGTCTCCATAGTTCTACATACAGACAACTGGTCTTGGTTTATATTCTTCTAGCTTTTTTGTTGTACACATATTTTTAAAATAGTTGTGTCTGTCAGTGTATATCATTTTACAAACTGCATTTTTTTCTTTTTGCATTTTAGGATTTCTCATGCAGCCAATGTCATGTGGGTTTTAGTCACTAACTCCTATTTGTTGATTAGATTGTGCCTCAATTTATATAACAAACCTCTTTCTTGAATGTCTTTTGTTGTCTCATGCTATTGTAATTTTTAAATTTTCAATAAAGGTGTTTATGTGATCTTTATATTTTGAATTATTACCTTGGCATATTTCCCAATGTGAATTATTAAGTCAAAGGACATAAACATTTTTAAGGCTCTAATTACTATTGTTAGAGAAGCATTAAGAGCTATTTCTTAGTATGGATATGTTGGTTTCATTGGTTTAGGTGAAACCCAGTGACAGGGCCATGGTGCATTGAAGTTGGTAAGACTAATCCAGTAGAGATATCTTAACACATCCATGCATACAACAATACATATATACTAGGTTTCCTTAGGTAGAATCAACAAGCAGTGGGTTTAAAATATATTTTAACTAAATCTCCTTGTTTATCTTTACTGCTTTGTCTTTTTAACCATTTTAACCTCCCAAGGCAAATGTAGTTTATTTAATATCTGCATTTTCCTGAGGTTCTTTGAATCATCTTGGCATGGTGATTTTAGAGAAACTTCACTTCTCTGGGAAATTTTCACACAGATGTTCACATCCTAATCCCCACAACTTGCGAATATGTTAGGTTATATGGCAGAAGAGAATTAAGGTTACAGACAGAATTAAGTTTGTTAATTAACTGATCTAAAATAGGAAGATTATTCTTAACTGTTCAGGTAGACCTAATGTAATTACAAGGACCCTTACAAGCAGAAGAGGGAGGCTGAAGACAAGTCATAGAAAGAAATGTGGTGATGAAAGCAAGGTCAAAGAGTTAGTATGCTGCTGACTTGGAACGTGCAGGAAAGGGCCCGTGAGCTAAGGAGAGTAGGCTTTAGAAGCTAGAAAAGGCAAGGAAACAAAATCTTTCCTAGAGCTTCCAAAAAGGGATGTAGCACAGCCAACACATTGATTGTAGTCCAGTGAGACTGCATCAGACTTCACAGCTACAGAACTAAAAGATATTCAATTTTTTATTGTTGGCACTATTACAGATGTTAAAATTATGTTTGTTTTTAGACACTTGTGGTGATTTCTAATGGCAGCAGTACAAAACTACAACAGATAGTCGTCATTTAAAAAAAGATATTTTTATTGATTTTTAGAGAGAGGAAGGGAGAGGGAGAGAGAGAGAAAAATCATTGATCAGCTGCCTCCTGCATGCCCCCCACCAGGGGTTGAGCCTGTAACTCAGGCATGTACCCTGACCCCAGGAATTGAACCCCTGAAACTTTTTGGTGCATAGGATGATGACCAACCACCTGAGCCACACCAGGCAGGGCAGTTGTCATTTCTAAATAGAGTTAAACCACGTTTAACTCTGTTTTCTATTTGATGTCATTTTAATTTTGCCTTCCATGTATCGACAATCAAACTGCCATTATGAGGAAGTAAATATTCTTATTTTGTTCGAGTCTAAAACTTGCTTGCCAAGAAGTGTTTCAGTAGATGCATAAACTGTGTTGTATCCAGAAAATGGAATATTATTTAGTGCCAAAAGAGAAATGAGCTAACAAGCCACAAAAAGACATGGATGGATCTTAAATTCATATTACTAAGTGAAGGAAACAATCTGAAGAGGCTACCTACTATATGAATCCAACTATATGACATTCTGGAAAAGGCAAGACTATGGGAACAGTAAAATATCAGTGGTTTTTGCAACTCCTACTTGCCCTTTAGTAGTGACCAGAAACTAACACCTTCAGGAAGCCTTTCCTGCACCCACCCGTTTGGGTAGGGATAGATGTTCTCTTAGGGTTTCCATATGTTCTTGTGTTTACCACTATCCATAAGACACGGCACACTATTTAGTAACTTTTGGACTGCTTTTCTTCATTCCCTAAACGTTTAGTTTTCCTCTTGAGCAAGGAATAATTTCTTCTCTGTGGCCCTAATTCTTTAGAGTATCTGGCATATATTGGGCTCTCCATAAATATTGGTCAAATAAATGCAAGATATATATCAGTCAATATATCTTATTGCTAGGGACAGTTCTGCTTTTTTTATATATACAAAAGATCTATTCTTTATTTATAATATAGCTGAGGTACTTTTTAAATTAAGACTATTTAGTAGAGCAGTTTCAGGTTCACAGCAAAATTGAGAGAAAAGTACAGAGATGCCGAAACCGGTTTGGCTCAGTGGATAGAGCGTCGGCCTGCGGACTGAGGGGTCCCAGGTTCGATTCCGGTCAAGGGCATGTGCCTGGGTTGCGGGCCCATCCCCAGTGGGAGATGTGCAGGAGGCAGCTGATCGATGTTTCTCTCTTGTCGATGTTTCTAACTCTCTATCTCTCTCCCTTCCTCTCTGTAAAAAATCAATAAAATATATTTTAAAAAAATATTAAAAAAAGAAAAGTACAGAGATGTCTTATATACCTGTTGCTCCCACACATACATAACCTCCCTTATCAACATCTCCCACAAGAGTAGTGCACTTTTACAGTTAATGTATGTACATTGACACATCACACATCATAGTTACCCAAAGTTCATAGTTTACATTAGGGTTCACTATTGGTCTTGCACATTTTATGGGTTTGGAGATATATATAATGACATATATCCATCATTACAATATCATACCAAGTATTTTTTTAATTTCTTTATTGGTTAAGGTATTACAAATGTGTCCTCATTCCCCCATTAACCCTTAACTCCCCCCCCCCATGCTCTAAAAATCCTGTTTCTGCCTATTCATCTCTCTGTCCCGCCCACACCTGGCAACCACTGTTTTTTTCACTGTCTCCACAGTTTTGCCTTTTGCAGAATGTTATGTAATTGTAATAAATACAATATGTGGCCTTTTAGATGAGTTTCTTTCACTTAGTAATATGCATATAAGGTTCATCCATTTCTTCTCATGACTTGATAGCCCATCTACTTTTGGGGTCTGTATAACAGTCTACTGTCTGAATGTACCAGTTTATCTATTCACCTACTGAAATAAATCTTGGTTAGTTCCAAGTTTCGGCAATTATGAATAAAGCAGCTGTAAACATCTGTGCAGGGTTTTGTGTGGACATACATTTCCAACTCCTTTGTATAAATACCAAGGACCTTGACTGCTATATAAGATGGTGAGAATATGTTTAGTTTTGTAAGAAAATAACTGTCTTCAAAAGTGGTTGTATCATTTCGTATTCCTGCCAGTGATGAATGAGAGTTCCTGTTGCTCCACATCCCTGCCAGCATTTGGTGTTGTCAATGTTTGGCCATTCTTATAGGAATGTTGTATCTCAGTGTTATTTTAATTTGCATTTCCCTGATGACATATGATGTGGAGCACTTTTTTCATATACTTATTTGCAATCTATATATCTTCTTGGGTCAGGTGTCTGTCTGTTAAGGTCTTTGGTCTAGGTTGTTATTTTTTCTTATTGTTGAGTTTTAAGATCTTTATATGTTTTTGATAACAGTTCTTTATCAGGGTGTCTTTTGTAAATATAGTCTCCCAGTCTGTGGCTTGTCTTCTCATTCTGTGGATATTGCCTTTCACAAAGCAGAAGGTTTTCATCTTAATGAAGTACAGCTTATCAATTCTTCCTTTCATAGACTTTAACTTTGGTATTGTACCTAAAAAAAATCATAAGTTTTCTCCTATGTTACCTTCTAGGAATTTTATAGTTTTGCATTTTATTTTGGGTCTGTGATTCATTTTGAGTTAATTTCTGTGAAGAGTATAAGACTTGCAACAGGATTCTCTCTCTTTTTTTTTTTTTGGTACATGGATGTTCAGTTGTTGAAGAGGCACTCCCTGAAAAGATGATATTTGCTCCATTGTATTACTTTTGTTACAGATGTTTGTAATGAATCACATAATTTCAAGGAAAACTATTTTTTTTTTTACTTTAGCAAGGAGAAGTTGGGGGGAAAGATGATGTTCTCAGTGTTTGCCTGAGATAGTCAAAGAGCAGTTGATTATATTTATGTGGAACTATTTCTGGGTTCTCTATTCTGTTTCATTGATCTATTTGTTATTCTTTTGGCAATACCACACCATTTTCATTATTCTGGCTTTATAGTGAGTCGTAAAGATGAGTAGTACCAGTCCTCCAACCTTGTTCTTCTTCAATATTGTGTGGCTAATCTAGATCTTTTACCTTTCTGTATGAACTTTAGAATTAGCTTGTTGATATCCACAAAATAACTTGGTGGTATTTTGATTGAGATTGCATTGAATCTATAGATTAAGTCATCTTGATAATGTTGAATCTTCCTACTCATTAACATGGAATATCTCTCCATGTATTTAGTTCTTTGAATTTGTTAATCAGAGCTTTGTAGTTTTCCTCATGTAGATCTTATATACACATTTTGTTAGCTTTATACCTAAGTATTTCATTTTTAGTGGTACATGTAAATGATCTTGTGTTCTTCATTTCTGATTCCACTTGTTCATTGCTGGTATGTAGGAAAATGACTGACTTTTATATATTAACCTCACTGGTTTGAGGGGGTTGGTCAATATAGCACATCCTGTGCTGACAAATGAGTTGGGTCATTTGAAATGAGCAGTTCCAGTCCTCTGGGAAAACTCAGAGCCCTGTCAACATCCTCTTATCTGATTAGCATTCTCTGACACAATTTAATGTCTTTCCTGGGCACTGGTGCAGGGAATGAGGTATTTCACAAGTCAAAGGCCACCAATTTTCTGTCCAGGCAGTGAGAGCTGATGATACATAGAGCAAGAAGTTGCCACATCTCATCTCATGGACTCTATGTCAGACCCTCCCTGTTGCTTTCTCTATGTCTTTGTAATTAAGCCTTGTTCCTGGAATTAATTACTGTCAGATGTTTGTCATGAATCACATAATTTCAAAGAAGGCGATCATCTTTTACTTTAACAAGAAGTTGAGGGGGAAAGATGATGCTCTCAGTGTTTGGGATAGTAATTGAGAAGATATTTTCTGAAGGATTCTAGTCTTTCTTCACTAGGTCTGAGACCCTGCTTGGTGACAGGTGAATAGCCTGTGGCTTCAGGGGAACTGATTTCACCTTGTCAAGTGGGACCATGAAAGCTGAAACTTAGGTTTGTCTTGGTCAAGAGGCAGTCTTGAATTGGAGATATTTAGGGGTGCGAAGATGGTTCCTTGCTCCTATTCCATGTTTCCTTAAGTTCTTGTGGTTAAGGCTAGAGGAAGAATAAGGAGCTGAAAACAAGCTAGAAAGAATGCATTGTTAGATGAATGGGTGGATTTAAAAGAGAAGGGCTTAGGAAAGTAAGGTCCTCTGTATATTTTAATGTCCTTTAGGATTAGCATAGGCCTCAAATCCTCAGAAGAATCTTGGTTGCAACTTCCTGCATACCTTCTCATCTTCTCCCCACTCCTTTCAAGAACCCAGTCTTCTCCCCCATCCTCTAATCGGTCCAGAATGTCTTCATGAACTCTAAGGTGGAATGGCTGGTAATATGCTGTCTCATAATGTTACCCCTCTCAAGGATCTTTACTTTTGTTTCCTGCAGCCAAGAGAATTCTCTAAAATATAATTTTAGATATAAGATAGTTAACAAGAGAAGACATTTTGTGTTTTAAGCCCTCTAGAGATTATGACCCACTGAAGTTTGTGAATCCCTAAACTATACAATTAATTCTGTTCCTTGGGCAGGTCTCCGAAGTTGTTTGAATTATGCTTTTTTCATCTCAAACTTTCATAGGGTTGCTAATGAGAATCAAAGAATGTGAAAATGTATTGTTTGGAAAACCAGAAATTGAGTACTCCCAGTGGACTTCTGGAGGAATAATTAGATCATCTTCTAGACATAAACTGGGAGGAAAGTTTTAGAAAAAAGTGTTGAACACCCAATAAACAATAGCTCCTATTTACCGAAATCACCATCACTATCATCATCATCATCATTGTCATCATCATTAGCCTGATTAGACTGATGCTAAATCCAGATGGTCTCATTCTGGTCAACATTTTTTCTATTATTTTCTGGTTCTAATTATAATAGTAATTCTAATTACAGAGTATTCTACTCAATAATATCAGAATATCTTATTCAGTGTCACAAAGATAGACCATATTATGGACCACAAAACACTTCTCAGCACACACAAAAGGAATCAATTCATTTAAAGTCTATTTCTCAGGGAGTGAGGAGAGAAGGGAGTCCTAATATATAATGACAGAATATTTGACTTTGGCACAATGTACAGATCTTGTAACATAGAAACCCACACCTGAAACCTATATGTTCATGTTGATCAATGTCACCTCAATAAATTTAATAAGTAAGTAAAGTATATTTCTCAACCACAATGGAATTAAATTAGAATTAATAACAGAAAGATCCCTGCAAAACATCCAAATATTGGAGACAAATAATATACTTTTAAATAATACATGAGAAAAGAAGAAACCAAAAGGGGAATTAGAAATATTTTTAACCGAATGAAATGAAAATATAACATTTCTAAATTTTGGTTCATCAGAAAAGAGAGAAAAGACATAAATCAATATCAGGAACAAGAAAGGTGACATGATTGCAAATTCTACAGATATTCAAAGATCAAATTCCTCGAAAGACACAAACTCACAAACCTCACTCAAGAAGAAATAATCTGAATATATCTTTATCTATTAGAAAAATTAAATACTTATTAAAACAAAAAATTTCCACAAAACTCACCCCCAAAACAAAACAAAACAAAAATCTTCCCACAGAGAAAAATTCAAGCCCACATGACTTTATAGCAAATTGTACCAAAAGTTTTAGAAAAAAATAATACCAATTTTACACAAACTCTTCTAGAATGTAAAAAAGGGGTCATACTTCCAAACTTGTTCTGTGACACCAACATTTCTCTGACACCAAAACATGACAAAGACATTATATATATATGTGTATATGTAAAAACTACAGACATTATTATTCATGAATAGATGCAAATATTCTAAACTAAAATTTAGCATATTAAACCCAACTAAAATTTAGCATATTAAACCCAACAATATATGAAAAGGATACTAGGTGGGATTTGTCTAAAGAATGTAAGGTTTATTTAACAGTCAAACATTAATCAATGAAATTCACCTTATTAACAAAAAAAGAAAACCATGTGATTATCTTTAACATCCATTTCTGATAAAAATTCTCAGAAAACTAGACATAGCAGGAACTTTCATAATTATAAAAAACATCTACAAAAAACCTAAAGATAAAACAAGCTAGGATGTCTGCTCTCACTTTCACTTAACACTGTATTGGAGGTTCTACTTTTTTCAATAAGGGAAGAAAAAGAAATAAAATGCATTCAATTGGGAATTTAAAAACTGTGAAACTGTCTTTATTTGAAGATGACATGACTTTCTATTTAGGTAATCTCATGGAATATAGCAAAAGGTTTTACAACTAATAACAAGTTGGCAAAGTTGCAAAATACAAGCTCAACATATGAAAATAAATTGTGTTTCTATGCACTAGCAGTAAAAGTTGGTAATTGAAATGAGAAAAATATGATTTATGATAGCATTAAAATTAAAAATACTGATGAATAAATCTGACAAAATATGTGTAAGAACTAAACATTGAAAACTATAAAACATTGTTGAGAGAAATGAAAGAAAACATATAATGGAGACATATACTTGATTTATCTGTTAGAGCACTCAATTTTGTTATGATGTCAATTCTCCCCAAATTGATCTATAGATTCAATGTAATCTCTATCAAAATCTACTACAGCTTCTTCTTATTTTCTTTTTCTTTTTTGGTAGAATTTGACAAGCTGATTCTAAAATTCATGTGAACATACAAAAGAGTTACCTAGATGGGTTAATACCACTTGATTTTAAAACTTATAAAGCTGTGGTATTCAAGACAATGTGTGATTGGCATTAACATAGTACAAGTAAAGCAATGGAGCAGAATAGACTCCAAAATAAACCTGGGTGATATGGTAGTTCTATTTGACTTTTTTTAGGAGCCTCCATCTCATATAAGTATTACTACCCTGCTTATTTTCATTTGCATTTGCATGAAATGTCTTTTTTCATCCCTTATTCTCAGTCTGTATGTCTTTTGATCTGAAGTGGTTCTCCTGCGGGCAGCATATCTATGGATCTTATTTTCTTATCCATTAACTGTCTTTTGATTGAAGCTTTTAATTTACTTACATTTAGAATAATTATTCATAGGTATGTAGTTATTGCCATTTTATTATTCATATTTTTATCCCTTTTTCTTAAAGAAGTCCCTTTAATATTTCTTGTAACACTAGTTTCGTGGTGATGAACTACTTAAGCTTTTTCTTATCTGGAAGCTCTTTATCTCTCCTTTGATTCTAAATAGTAGCCCTGATGGGTAGAGTAATTTAGTTGCAGATCCTTGCTTTTCATCACTTTAAATATTTCATGCTAATCTCTTCTCGGCTGCAAAGTTTCTGTTGAGAAATCAGCTGACAGTCTTATGGGAGCTCCCTTTTAGGTAACTGCTTTTCTCTTGCTGCTTTTAAGATTCTATCCTTGTCTTTAACCTCTGACATTTTAATTATGATGTGTCTTGGTGTCAGCCTCTTTGGGTTCATCTTTTTTGGGACTCTGTACTTCCTGAACTCATATGTCTGTTTCCTTCATCAGGTTAAAAAAATTTTCAATCATTATTTCTTCAAATAGATTTTCAATTCCTTGCTTTCTCTCTTCTCCTGGTATCCTTGTGGTGCAAATGTTGCTTTGCTTGATATGCCAGAAGCCCCTTAAACTATCCTCACTTTCTTTTTTCTTTTTTCTTTTTGTTGTTCTGATTATTTTCTGCTACCTTTTCCTCCAAATTGCTGATTCAATCCTTCGCTTCATTTAAAACACTGTTGACTTCCTTAAATGTATTCTTCATTTCAGTTGTATTCTTCATTTCTGACTGGTTATTTTTTATTATTTTTATTCCCATTTTTATGTTTCCTATCTCTTTATTGAAATTCTCATTGAGATTACCTATTCTTTGCCTAAGTTCATTTAGCATCCTTATTAGCAGTGTTTTGAACTCTGTATCTGGTAGATTGCATGTCTCCATTTTATTTAGTTCTTTTTAGGAATTTTTGTTCTGTTCTTTCATTTGGGACATTTTTTGTCTCCTCATTTTGGCTGCTCCCCTGTATTTGTTTCTACATATTAGGTAGATCTGCCACATCTTTCAGTTTTGGTAGGGTGGCTTTATATAGTAGGTGTCCTGTGGGTGCCAGTGGCACAGTATCCCTGGTCACCTGAGCTGGATGCTCCAGGGGTGTCCCTTGTGTGGGTTGTATGTGCTCTGCTGTTGTAGTGGAGCCTTGATTGCTATTGGCCTATCAGTGGATGGGATTGACCCTCAGGTAGTGAGTACTGGCCATGACTTCAGGGAACAAGCTGTTGTTGTGTGTGGGCTGACCCCAAAGAGTAGGATTTACTGTAGTGATGTTCCGGTGCCTGCTCCTGCTGAGTTCACCCTTTGGGTGTGTCATTTGTGAAACTAAATGGGTGGTACTCTTAAATGGTCTGAAGCCAGCCAGGCCACTAGGTATGTTGGTTCTGGGGATTCTTGGGAAGGCCCCAGTGCAGGCCCAGGTCATCTGCTGCCTGTGCCTGGAACAGGGCCATCTGATAGGAGCTACAAGTGATTTGCAGTTGGTTTCTGCCTGTGCTGGGCTTGGAAGCCCCTGAAAGAGGCTATTCTGTGAACTGAGGCCAGCTGCCATCAGTGCTGAGCTGGGGACCATTTAGCAAGAAGTATAGAGCATGCTGAGGCCAGCCACTGCTTGTTAGGGGTTTGTGAACTTTGAGAGATTTTAGAAAAGTCTGCAGAGTGGGCTGATGCTGGAAGCTTGTGAGGAATAGCCGCTCAGAGAGGCTTGGGCTGGCCCTGGCTGGTGTTTCCCAGTGGTTAGAGCGTTGGCCCATGCAATGAAGGGTCAAAGATTTGATTCTCGGTCAAGGGCACGTACCTGGATTGCAGATTTGATCTCTGGCCCTGGTTGGGGCACATGCTAGAGGCAACCAATCTATGTGTCTTCTAACATAGATGTTTCTCTTTCTCTTCCGCTCTCCCCCTCCCTTCTTCCCTTCCACTCTCTCTAAAAATCAATATAAGCCTAACCAATGGACACAGACACCAGGGGGGTGAGGGCATGAGTGGGGGGATGTGGGGGCAACGGGGAGATAAGGACACATATATAATACCTTAATCAATAAAGAAAAAAAAATCAATGGGAAAAAAATATCCTCCAGTGAGGATTAAGAAAAAAAGAAGTTCTGGCTGATACATGGGTTGAGTAGGGTGGGTTCTCAGAGAATCACCAGGGTGAGGCCAATTTGTTGGTGATTCAGATTTTGGTGCCTGCCTATGCCGGAAGGCTAGATCAGGGGAGGGCTCAGTAGATGCTACTATACCTATTAGAACAGCTAAATATTCACAAGTGGTTAATAACTACTATATTGACAGTACAAGTATAAATCAAACAAATACTTTATTTTATTTTCATTTCCTTATTTCTATTTATTCTCTTAAGAGTCATTATTACACAAAATAATCCCCAACCTTGATTTTGCAATATTCTTAAATAATTTAATTATCTCATAAAACTGTTATTATTTTTGTTAACTTCAAACACAAATGTCTTTTTAAAAATATTTTTTATTGGCCCGGGCTGGTGTGGCTCAGTTGGTTGAACATCGTTGTGGGTTTGGTCCCTGGCTGAGAAACCAATCGATGTTTCTTGCTCTCTCCCTTTCTAAAATCAATAAAAATGTAACTTAAAAAATACAACAAGAGCTTGTAACAGTTACAAGTTAAAATTCATGGCCCCACCCCGTTTCTACTAAATTAATTTTAAAAGCTTTTTAAACTGAATTTTAGAGAGAGAAAGAGAGAGGGAGATAGAGAGAAACATTGGTGCAAGCAAAACATTGATGAGGCGAGCCTACAACCTGGGCATGTGCCCTGACCAGGAATTAAATCAGAAAACTTTTGGTGTATGGGATAACACCCAACCAACTGAGCCACACTGGCCAGAGCCAAACACATCTTTTTAAGCTGGAGTAGATATAGAGATGAGAAGGAAAAGGGTATCACAAAGTCAAAACACAGAATTTCACATATGAAATTTTTGTTCACTTTTATCCGTGTCAGTTAGTTACGTTAAGTACTAAAATTATTCAACTATTGTATGCTATCATTTTCTAAGACTAGCTTGTTATTCTCAATTTAGACCCATTTACCTCATCTTTCCCTTTGTGTCAGGCTGTATTTTTTTTATTAGATTTAGAATGTGTCCTTCCCTTTGGAACACTGTTCTGTACTTTATTTTAGTCACTAGCTATAGCGAAAAGGACCACATACATGCCTTGAGAGAGATGTGCCCTAAATGTGCTTCAAAGGGTCCTTCTTTTTCGTTTTCTTATTTCTGTTTATTCTCTCATTAGAGACATTATTAATGATGTAATTCTCAATCTCAGTTTTGCAGTATTTTCATTTTATTTTATTTTAATTTTTAAAAATTTATTGGGGTGACATTGATTAATAGGATCCTATAGGTTTCAAGTGCATATTTCTATGATTCATGATCTGTATATTGCATTGTCACCACCCAAAGTGAAATCATCTTCTATCTCCAAATATTTGCCCCCCCCATTACACACCCTATCCCCCACTTTCCATCTCCCACCCCCTTCCCTCTAGTAACCAATATTTTTACAAAGATATGCTGGGGTTTTCTAGATATCTTTGCAGTATTTTAAAAGCATTTAATTAACTCTACTTGCAGTCTGCTTGTTATTCACCAAAACAATGCAATGAAGTTGGGAAGCATCTAGAGATTTGGATTCTGTTGTTTAGGAAACTATGACCATGGCTATCCCAGCCTTTAAAACACATCAGGCCTCCCATACCCCACATGCAATACTGTGTAAGGTTAGCCTGCTGGCCAAAGCTCCTCTATGGTATATTCCCAGGACATTCATCTTCCTACTTGTCCCATCTGCTGCCTCCTTGCATTCCTCCTGTTCTTGGGCTCTCTGCTGCTATACTCTATTTTAGGACCCTCCTCTGATACATCCTCCTGTCAGAGGAGAATAGTTTATTAGCTTATATTTCCCACTCAGCACTTGACTGCCTCAATTTTTACATTATTTGAAGCTGGTAAAATATAATGCCTCCACCTGTTCAAGCCCGGCACCTCAACAAAGAAAGGAGAATTTAGAGAATATAGGAAGGCATCACCACTCAGAGATGTGTAAATTAGGTCTTAAAGAAGCTTGTTTTGAACCTAACAGAAAGAAAGGATTCTTTATACTCATACTAGAGGCCCGATGTATGAAATTAGTGCAAGGGGCTTGGCCCTTGCAGCCCCAGCTTCATCCAGAAGGTCGTCTGGAAGGACATCTGGAAGGTCATTTGGCTGTTTGGTCTAATTAGCATATTACACTTTTATTATTATAGATAAAAGCATAAGTTTCTAATTACCTCAAGATTATAAAGCCAAAAATCTAGAGACCAAGAAGCCTTTAGATGGATTGAAGAATGATCTGCAAGCGTCACTTAGGCATTTAAGGGGCAATACTTCCCTGTGCTATATAGAAAGCATAGAGGAGAACTTCATTCTCTGGTCCAATATACCCCCATTGGAGCAGGATACTCGTCTAATTTATCACAGGTCTCGCTCAGTAATTATAAAAACAACATTTGGGCTGAAAGCACGGAACACTGTTTTTCCATTTTCAAATATGAGTCATAATAAAAATTATTTTTTATTAGCATCTTCTAGAAAACCCCAGCATATCTGCATATTATGAATTGTAGATATATAAGTCTTTTTGAATCTCTTAGCAATAGGAGAGCAAATATGAGAGACTAAAAAAATGAGAACTGATAGGTAAAATGATTGCACAGAATTTATGTCCAAACTTTGAAGGATTTATAAATTTTAGTGAAAGTCTCATTTGAAATAATGGAATTAACAAGGAACACTTAAAAAGTCAAATATGCATAGCTTACAAATATGACACTTATTTAGAGCAGTGTTCTGGATGGCCTCCTGCCTTTTACCTACTTCCCCAAAGAGAGAAATAATATAAAGAAATGATGCTATATAATTATTCCACCAGGGTCTACTGTTGTGTGAAAAAAGAAAGCAGAGAACAAGTTCACAGGTTCTCACATCACGTATTTGACTAATTTTATTTTTGAAGGCTCCAGTGGCTTTATTTGTGTAATTTTTTATGATTTTACGTTTTTTATATTTTAACTTTATTTTTATTGTTGACACATTAAAGATGTCCCCATTTTCCCAAACCCCTTTGCCCACTTCCACCCCACACCAGCCCCTTCCCTCTGGCCATCACCTCACTGTTGTCTGTGTCTATGGGTTATACATATATGTGCTTTGGCTAATCTCTTCACCTTTTTTTTCCTTTTAATGTTTATTTATTAAATTGATTGGGGTGACATTGGTCGACATGAACATATAGGTTTCAGGTGTGGGTTTCTATGTTACCAGATCTATATATTGCACCGTGTGCCCACCACCCAAAGTCAAATCTACTGTCAACTTACATAAGACCACCCCCCCCACTTTTACCCCCTTGCCTCTGGCAACCACCGCACTGCTGCTTGTGTTTATGAGTTTCAGTTTTATATCCCACATGTGAGTGAAATCATATAGTTCTCACCTTTTTCTGACTGACTTATTTCACTTAGCATAATGTTCTCAAGGTCTATCCATGTTGTTGCAAACGGAGCTATGTCATCCTTTCTTATGTCCAAGTAGTATTCCATTGTGTATACGTACCACATCTTCTTTATCCAGTCCTCTATCATGGGACACTTTGGTTGTTTCCATGTCTTGGCCACCTGAATAATGCTGCAATGAACATAGGGGTCTTCACCTTCTTTCGTCCAGTTCCCCATCACTCACCTCCCCTCTGACAACTGTCGGTCTTTTCTGTGTATTCATGGCGCTTTGTTCATCAGTTTATTTCATTCATTGGATTCCACAATACCATACAAGTGAGATCATCTGGTGTTTGTCTTTCTCTGATTGACTTATTCACTTAGCATAATAATTGCATCCATGCTGTGGCAAAAGGTAATTTGTTCTTTTTTATGGCCACATAATATCCATTGTGTAAATGTGCCACAGCTTTCTTGTCCACTCATCTACTGATGGGTCTTTGGGTCCTCCAGATCTTGGCTATTGTAAATAACACAGCTATGAACATAGGGGTGCATATATTCTTTCAAATTGGTGTTTCTGGTTTCTTAGGACATATTCCCAGAAGAGGGATCGCTGGGTCAAATGGCAGTTCCATTTTTAATTTTTTAAGGAACCTCCATACTATTTTCCACAGTGGCTGCACCAGTCTGCATTTCCACCAACGGTGTACAGGGGTTCCCCTTTTTCCACATCTTTGCCAGTACTGCTGTTTGTTGATTTATTGGTGATAGCCGTTCTGGCAAGTATGAGGTGGTAGCTCATTGTGGTTTTAATTTTCATCTCTCTTGATTAGTTACATTGAACATCTTTTCATAAGTCTATTGGCCATCTGTATGTCCTCTTTGGTGAAGTGTCTATTCAGATCCTTTGCCTGTTTTTTAATTGGATTATCTTCCTGGTGTTGAGTTGTATAAATTATTTATATATTTTGGAAATTAACCCCTTATCAGATGTATCATTGGCAAATATGTTCTCCCATACAGTGGGTTCCCTTTTCGTTTTGTTGATGGTTTATTTTGCTGTGCAGGAGCTTTTTAGTTTGATGCATATTTTTGATGCAACTCCTGTGTGTGGAGTTTGTTTATCCCTAACCTTATTCCAGAAAAAAAATAAAAGCAACTTATAAAATCACATAAATTAAGACTCCAAGTAAGCAAGAAATGAGGGTGGAGATGGAAAATAAAACCAGGCATGATGCCAAGACATGCATCATGTCTATACACTTAGTGTGGGCCGGGAACACGTTTGGCTCTGGTTTTCTAGCAGTCAATGCAGAACGAGAAACCTGGTTACGATGTCACGACATAAATACAGTTGCTCAGAAAAATTACAATCATTTTTCACGTAAAGAAGAGTTAAAGTTTCTTCTCCACAGTTTTTAGAAAGAGGATACTATACGGTTTCATAAGCAATGTCTAGCAGCACTCTTCTTTTGCACAATAGACTTTCATGGTTGATTCTTATAGTGGATTTCAATGTGGGTGATGGCATTATACCAAAGATTATCTAATAAAATATTTTGGAATGAGCCAATTTTATTGTCAAGAACTATGAAGGGTTGATATTTTACTGTACGTGCAAGCTAACACGCACAGTACATGGATGCTGGCAGGAGACACAAAACTCCTGAGTCAAAGACAAAAAGGACTGTTTATTTATTCAGAGCAATAGCAGTAGCCTGCATATCAGCATTTGTGCCAGTTCTAGGTGCCCCAGTGCCCCATAGGGAAGCACAAGGAGGTATAGGTGACACCTACACACGCCATGGGTTATATTATAGAACAAGAGCCCTGTCCTTAGGAAACCTGAATCGTTGACAATAGGAAGTGAGCATGTGTTCCCTTTACTCCAGAGGGAAACATTGCCTTTATTACATAGGGCAGTAAACAAACTTCTATCTTCCAAAGCTGTTTGCTATACAGATATTCTTTTTGTTTAAATTTTAAAAAATATTTAAAAATATATTTTTTTTATTGATTTCATAGAGGAAGGGAGAGGGAGAGAGAGAAACATCAATGATGAGAGAGAATCATCAGCTGCCTCCCGTGCGCCCCTTACTGGGAATGAGCCTGCAACCCAGGCAGATGCCCTGACCAGGAATGGAACAGGTAACCTCTTGGTCCCTGTGTCTATGCTCAACCACTGAGCCACACCTGGCTGAACTAAAATATTTTTTATTGATTTTTGCAGAGAGAAGAAGGGAGAGAGAGAGAGAGAGAGAGAGAGAGAGAGAGAGAGAGAAACACTGATGTGAGAGTGAAACATCCATTGGCTGCCTCCTGCACACCCTGCACTGGGGATCGAGTCTGCAACATTGGGATGTGCCCTGACCAGGAATCAAACCAGCAACCTTTTGGTATCACTGGATGACCAACTGAGCCACACCAGCCAGAGCCAAATATTCTTGAAAAACAAGCCTGGAACACAGGGAATCAGTGCCTCTTCTCATAAGATGTGCAGAAGTGGAAGGGACCCTTGACTTCTCTCCCAACAACTATCCATCCAGTCATACTCTAGTTCTCTCTGGTTTGATTCAGAGCTAACCTTTAGACTATCTGGAAGAATTGATGAATTTTGCTTCATTTGATACTTACTCATCACACTTACTGCATTCTCATTATATGCACTGGGTACAGTGATAAGCAAAAACAGACATGGTTCCTGCCTTCACAGGATAAAGACAACACACATATATTTTATGTGTTTTTCCAGCAGTCCTTCCTAAATGTTCTCAACAGGATTTTTTTATAATTTTCTTTTAACGGCAGTTTTAGGTTCACAGCAGAAGGTAGAGATTTCCCATATACCTACTCCTTGACCCCACACATTTAGAGATACAGCATATACCCTCCGCCCTCCCCATCCCAACATCCCCATCAGAGTGGTACATTTGGAACAATTGATGAGCCTAAATTGACACATTGTTATCATCCAGAGTCTATATTTTACATACGGTTCACTCTCAGTGTTGTGCATTTATGGAGTTGAACAAGTGTGTAAAACTAGGCTTTTCAGATATTGGTGAATACAATATTCTACAATCTCACAACTAATGGAGCTTTAGATTTCTATATTTTCAGATAAATACAGACACAACCAGACTTCGTGTTGGCCTTCTCTCATGACAGCTGAGAGACCTCACAGGGATGCACGGATTAGTCCAGAGCCGTCATCTCCAGGGTACTCATGGTCAGAGTGTAATTCTTCCTTGAAAATGGCCTTAAATCCTCGAATGATCACATGCCCACAGCTCTGAAGTTTTATTCCATGTAGCAAGGCGCTTACAGTTCCTCGGGACTATTTGTCCACCTCCCGCTTGGGTTGGGACTCTGACATGATAGGAAACTTTTCGTTCATTGAGAAGTGAAGTGTCTCCTCTAACATGGTCTGCTTCTTTATGGCGTGCCCCTCCCTGGTCTTTGGAGAGGAAGTCTTTCAGTGTCTTCACTGACTGCTCAGTGTCCTACTAGTTAAGGCAATAAATCACCTTTTCCGGACAAAATAATCGGAGATCAGCATTTATTTAATTAGCTCCCAGACAGTTTCAAACTGCAAATAATGATTGCTCAAGCAGCCTACAGGCCAAGCGGAGACTGATTCCGTAATTCCATTACCTAACCCGCGGACCAGCCCCGCACACAGCCTTCTTCTCAATATTTCTGCTCGGTTATTTTTTCCCCTTAGGAACCTGTCGTTTCTGCTGGCACAGAGGCCTCCCTGGCAATGGCATATAGAGGCGGAATCAGCGGTGCCAGCTGGATGAATGTCCGAGCTCGGGTTCGAGAGAGCTGCCTAGTCGAGTAAAACATTAGAGATGAAAAGACCTGGTAAATAACCAGATCCCCTCAGTAACCAGGGCCAGAGCATTCCTAGGGTGAAAGCTGAGACCGCGCCAGCTCTAATGACTTTAACAATGCGCCTCCTCACACTTTATTCGGAAGACAGACAGGGCTGTCTCTTCAGTTTCTCTCTGGGAAGTTTATTGACTGGAATCTTATTTGACCAGAGTTAGTCCGCTTCCCTCAGCTACAGCAATCCCATGACATAGGCTATTTTCAGAGTCAATATGAATGTACTGACAACATTTAAAGCACTTTATTAATGCAGCCATTCCAGCAAGGCCTATATTCAGGGAAATGTGAACTAGGAGGAGAGTGGACACACATGAGCATTGGAGATAGAAGCACCCAGTTAGAATATAGTTCTACTTACGTGGGAAAAATATTTTTGTTGTTTTCAGTGACTGTTATTTATTAAATGCTTTCTGTGGGTCAGGTACTATGGTAAACACTATCCCAAAATCCTGCCAGCAAATGTATGAAATCGGTACTATCATCTCTACTTCAGAATTTAAAGTTTAGTAATTACGAGTGCAAGCTCTGGGGTTAAATTGCCTGATTAAAATGCCAGCTCTGTTGCTTACTAGTTGTGACCTTGTGCCTGCCACTTATCCTCTCTATGCCCAGGATTTGTCACCTGTAAAGTAGAGATGATGACACTGGCTGCTTGTAGGTTATTTTGAGGAATAAATGTTTTAATATATGTGAACTGATCATATCAGCACCTGGCATGAAGCGAGCACTTAAATATAAGCAAAGTTGATGAGCTAGAGATGGAGCAATTTGTTCAAAGGCAGATGGCATACACATTTAAACTCTGGTCAGTTCTATTGCAAAGCCCATCCAAATTATTAACCATTAGAATACACTGTCAGGACATTTAACTGTCTAAGCTTCAGGTTTTCTCACTAATAAAGTGGTGATATCATCATACTTCCTGTACAGCCACTGTGAGGATTAAATTACAATAATGTGGGCAAGGATACTATTGCACAACATGGACCAGAGCTGTGGACAATCAGTGACAGTGAATTCACTATACCTCTGAATCTGTATCTAGAGACTATCAGTATGTATATCTCTGTGTGTGTGTGTGTGTGTGTGTGTGTGTGTGTGTGTAATGAATAGCTGTGTAGCCAAGTATTCACTTTTAAATGTTTCTTATAATACTGGAACTTCAGAATGGTTAAAAGTGCATTTTTATGAGTTTACTCCCATTTAAAAGAAGAATTGGATTGGTGTACTGGATAATTAAAAACAGTTTCCTTCCTAATAAGGTTTTATTTTATATTTTTAACGTTCCAATGGTTTTAAGTATGTCTTTTCTGGATTTTAAAAATAGCTCAACCAATGTTTCAAAATTGACTAAATACTTTTTCTTTCACAAACACAGATTGAACATAAGTTTGATGTTTATATCACAGGAGCAAGAGACAGACAGTTATAACCTAGCAGGAAATGTTATGATATGTTTTTGCTGTTGTGCCTTTCTTTTTTTTGGTGTGAGAAAGGGTGTGATGTCATGCTGTCTCCACCCCCTGTGAGTAAGCCCACGGCTCGGCTCAGTGCAGCCGCCCGCCTGTCACCGGGAGACAGTCCACTTAAATGCAGCTCCAGGGTTGCGGGACACCCACCAGCATCACTCCCCGTGTGAGGTGGCAAATGCAACATGCTGTCCAGCCTGGGGTGTCTCCTTCTCTGTGGAAGTTTTGCACTAGCCCTGGGAAATGCACAGAAATTGCCAAAAGGCAAGTAGCTCTGATGTGTTGTGTTTTAACAATAATTTTTAAGCGATACTAGTTTTGAAATGTTGACGTTAAGTGTGATCTGCTTTTCCAGATGGGGGTGGGGGGCATAGCGTTTTATAGGGTGGACAGTCTAAGTTCAGATGTGTGAAGGAGTTACTTAAAACTTTTACTTTTTTTCCCTCTCTCTGTTATTTACTTTTCAGTTGGATCTCTTTATTACAAAAATGAAATCCAACTTCTTATTAGGTTTAGCAGATGTTCACGGGAGCTTGCATGGTATCGTGTCCAACTACAGTATTTGTATGTGGAATCAAATTATATAGATGAGCATTGTAGTCTGTTAAAAAGAGTTTTTGGTGTTTTATCCCCCTTCCCAGAGACTAAGCCAGTACTATCGTAAGGTTTTAAAGCAACTAATTCGGAAACCTGAATCTTTGGTGTAAACCTCCCGCACACCTGTTCACTCGGAGGTTTGAGGACCCGAGGCGTGGCCCGTCAGCCATGTGTTAATTCATAGACACGCTTCTCCAGTGGAGTTTGGATGAGTTTTGATCTGCTGGACAGGACACTCCCCCCTTTCCTGGCTAAAGTGCTCTCATTTTAGAATTGGTATTTTGTTTACAAATGTCACCAGAAGCAAATTAATATTTTGAAAGTTAAACCCTAAAAACAATCGTTTGAGCCCATCAGCATGAAAACAAGAGCTTTCCTCTCTCCTGCCTTTAAACGTAAACGTTACATGTACTTTTTTTGTTCCTTTGCAAAGGCACTTTCCGAAGCCAACTCCAGGTCCGAGCGGCTTTTTATGGTGACAGACTGCTTTAGTCAGCAGGATTAGGAAAACAGGCTGAAACTTACGTACAGTCACAATGGAAAATAGTGGAGGTAATGCAGGGCCACAGGCTTGTCAAAACCCTGCTGGGCAGGGAGTCAGAGAGCAAGATTGTTAGTGTCAGAACATCCGAAAGATCCTTCCTAGGGGATAGTTTGTCCCAGGTGGCAGTTGTTCTCTCCTCAGTGTGTTGAGTGAAAGTTGAATCTAGAATTGTGAAGGCTGAAGGGTTTGGCTAGTTGATATTTAACATGATCACATAAAGGGTAAAGAAAAAGGCCAAGTTTAACTCTGGATAATTATGCAAAGAAAAAGAAAAACAAGTACACACTATTAGATTTTTATCTTCTATCAAGAATTTTGTTTTTTGATCATAGAAGTGTTGCAATAAATCAATTATGAGCCACAAGCATAAGCATTCAGAATTAATTGTTCCTGCTGCTGAAATATTTAATAAGGTCACACCATTTGAGAGGAATCCAGGGGTTTTCTCAGGCTCAATTTTTACCTTGGTTTTATTTTACCTTTTATTCACTGTGCAGGGATGATAGTCACAATTGGTTACTGCAGATTTCTGCAAATTCCAAGTGCTTTAATTACCATGTTGTAATCACTGGATATATCTGTTGACATAATTTTTAAAATATGTTTTGGTAAAAAAAATGATCAAAACAGCCACAAAACTCTTCTTTAGTCCCAATGCACTTTAATCTGAAGTATTTTTATCCAGGCTTCTTTTGTAATTTTTGAAAATATCCATAGTTTTGGTAATATTATAAAGTAAGTGGAAGCCTCCTTGCCTGTAATACTATATTTTTTCTTTATTATGAAAGCTACGAAGAAACTTTCTTTTAGCTTTAACTGAAGTTGTCTTTCTCAAATTGCATTTCAGGAATAGGTGTACTGTCCTCAAAATGGGGTTGGGGAGCATCTACTCTTCATCAGTAACTTGGGGAGCACTCATGCTTTGTCTCCTTTTGGGGAGTCACAATAAACATAAGAATTTTACAGGATCTGAAACTTTTTAATTAGGAAACCTGTCCAACTTATTTAACCTATTGTTTCCCAAACTCATTTGACTAAGAATGCTTTTCTGGTGGAATAGCTATAATATCTTGCTAGGGGCTGTCTTTCAGAAGAACACATTTGGGGAAATGCTGAAATAAACAAGGAAAAAGGGGATAACACTTTTTCTTCTTTTCTACTTTAGAGTCAGTTAAATATCATTTGTGATCTAAGAACAGGATAGAATTTTAAAGCTAGAAAGTACACTAGTGATCACGTAGTTTAGTGTTCCCTGACCTTTGGGTTTATGAACCAGTAAAAATACATATGTGTTTTTAATGTCAGGTCCTGCTATGGAGGACATACTTGAATTTTGCCAGGTAAGGATGTCAAAGGAAAAAGATCACCATTGTTTATTAAACAATAGCCACTTTAACAGATTTATAAAATAAGCAAATTTATATAAATATATCCATTGTTCTTATTTTTCACATTTCACCTCAGACTGATGAAGTTCATCACAGGCCAACATTTGGTAATTTCTGACCTAATACAACCATGTATTTTCAAATTAAGATGGGCAGGGGAAGTTTAGTAACTTTTCTACATTGATGGAAGAACCAGAACAGGGATCCTGGGCTTCTGACTTGAAACTGTGTTCTATTTGAGATATATAATATAACATAATCTAAATATATAAAAGCCTAAGCGACCATTATGACTGGTCACGATGACATGCACTGACCACCAGGAGGAAGATGCTCAACGCAGGAGCTGCTCCTGGTGGTCAATGCGCTCCCACAGCCAACCTCCTGCGACTAGCCAGCCAACCTCCCACAGTCCCTCCCCCCAGCTGGCCAGCCAACCTCCCATGGTCCCTCCACACCCCCCGGACTGGGTGAGATGGCCCTGATCAGCCCCAATTGCTGGCCAAGCCGAGGGACCCCAACCGTGTACGAATTCATGAATATAATTAATATAATATAATATAATATAATATAATATAATATAATATAACATAATATTTATATACAAGGTGGGGCAAAAGTAGGGTTACAGTTCATATGGAAAATCATACAATAATTGATAAATAATTCATATATATAAAAGCCTAAGCAACTGTTACAAACAGGGGACTGGATGACCAGATAACCAGCCGGTAGCTATGACATGCATTTACCACCAGGGCCAGACGCTCAATGCAGGAGCTGCCCCCTGGTGATCAGTGTGCTCCCACAGCCAACCTTCCATGGTCCCTCCCTCCAGCCGGCCAGCCTTGATCAGGACTGGGCGAGATGGCCCTGATTGGTCCTGATCACTAGCCAGGCTGAGGGACCCCGCTCGTGCATGAATTCGTGCACCAGGCCTCTAGTAATACAATAATAAACTCTGTGTTTTGTGTATTCACAACTGTTACCCTACTTTTGCCCACCCTGTATATATAAATATTTTGTTATTTATAAGAAAAAGAAATTATTTTTAATAAGAAGTCACTCAGTGCATGTCTTATGCATGTTTGCATATTTAGTCACATACTTATAGAAAATAAATTATGAATCGCTGCTTTTTAAAAGCTTAGAGTTGGAGACTATTATTAACAGACGTCTCATCTTCACTTCTCAATTACTATATTCCTTGATAAATCATTTACCTTTGCTAAGTCTCAGTTTTCTCATCTGTAAATGGGAATAATGTTAATAATCACATAGTATTTTAGGATTAAATGCAATAAGAGATGCAAAGCTTTTAGTGAAGAGTCTAACGTATAACAAGTATTCATTCAATAAATATTATTGGGTTACAGAAAAGTGGGTCAATACTGAAAAAAATATGCATTCCAAGTAATACATGTGTCCAAACTGTCAGATAAATCTCTTGGAGGATAGAAAATGTGGTGACAAGTTCTTGGCAGAAAGGTGTGGCAAGGGAATAAGTGTTGCTCTACCATGAGAGAAGGCCTCTACCATGTCTCAGCCTGACCATTGTCAACACAGTGTTTGATTGTCTGTGGAAATCTGCACCTTTGCCTTAGGATCAGCTTTTCCCTTAAGATTGTTAAGGCCTCATGGAACCTCCAGGAGACATTCTCTTGCACTTGTTTTTCAAGAGGAGGATTATGCTATAACACACAGGCCCTAGAGAAGAATTACCACATTGTTTTACACCTTTGACATCCCTGTGCTCCAGCTACCTCTCAGAATCTTTGTTCTTGGCACCATAGAACTTCTTTTTTTTCCCCCCTGGAGTACAGGCTAAAGTAAAAACCACAGAGAACACACATATAGTGAAGGGAGCCAACAAAAGCTTATAATGAGACATGAGGGGCTTGACACACCTCTTTGCAGAAAATCCTGTGTAATAAGCCAGAAGGCAAAGGCTACTATTTCTAGCCAACTCTATCAGTCCTCCTGAGGCATATGGGCAGAGAGCAACAGAGGAGCATCCAAGATACAAGTGCAATCAGATGGGCCGAGAGCATGAGGCTCTTGGGAGCGACTCTTGGCATGTGGCAAAGGAAAGTCACATCTGGCTCTTTGCCTCAGGTTCTTACCTGACAAGGTAGAAATCTCTGACTCCAAGGACAAAACACACAGGGGTAGATGATGATAACAATAGCTCTCATAGCTATTAATAACTGTTATTATTATTATCACAGATAACATTCTTTGAGCTCACATTAGATAGTTGTGGTAATTTATGGCTAAATATTCTTTTTAAAAAATATATTTTTATTGATTCAGAGAGGAAAGGAGAGGGAGAGAGAGACAGAAACATCAATGATGAGAGAGAATCATTGATCGGCTGCCTCCTGCATACCCCCTACTGGGGATCAAGCCTGCAACCCGGGCATGTGCCCTTGACTGGAATCGAACCTGGGACCCTTCAGTCCACAGGCTGACACTCTAGCCACTGAGCCAAACCAGCTAGGGCTGGCTAAATATTCTTAATGTGGAAAATCTAACTAAATTCCCAAAGCTTTCCTATAAAGCAGGCGTTTTATTACTCTCATTTTATAGAGCATAAAAATGTTTGCCTCAGTGTTTAAGTGATTTGCCCAAAGTCACTCAGCCAGCAAGTGGCAAAAGATTATACCCTTAATTTCTATGTAGTACCAGTTCCCTGCTCCATGTAAAGATAGCTAATTTGTTCAAGTAACAAATTATAGTCTGTATACATGCAGAACTCCCGAAGCTGGGAAGACACAGCTCAGCACTTGTCTTCAGGGAGCTGACCAGTTCCTGGAAGAGACATGGATGTATAGGCATCATTACAATGAAGTGAGATCAGTGTCTGATTTGGGAGAAGTACGAACAGCTTTGAGAACAAGCAGGAGAACCCAACCCTGACAGAGGATCAAGAATTATAAGAGAACTAGTGGCCCAGTGCACGGATTCCTGCACATTGAAAGGAAATTAATTAGAAGAAAGATTCATGTGGTAATTACATTACTGAAAAAAATTACATGTCAAAATAGTATATATAATATCTATAATAATAAAAGTTTAATATGCTAATTAGACTGGACAACTGAACGGCCTTCCAGACAACCTTCCGGACAAAGCCGGGGCTGCGAGGGCCGAGGCAAGCTGCTGTGGCTGCAAGGGCTGAGCCCCTTGCACGAATTTCATGCATTGGGCCTCTAGCATTATTATAAAATTAAAACATGTGTGCAATTGGCACCAGCAAGAGCTTTATATGTATCGTGCATGCACGATTAAACGTTTATTTTTAAATTGCCAGTGTGCATCCTATGTACCGGCCGGTCGAATGGTAGGATGGGTGGTTGGTCATTTAGCCTTATAAATATAGAGATATGGCACCCAAGTAGAGGCTTAGAAGACAAATTCAAGTTGGGGTAAAGGAGGATGGTTAAGAGGTGACGGGCCTTCCCAACAGGGATATGTATAGGGCCAGACCAAGGCAACCCCCAGGGGCCAGAGCTCAGTAGGTGTTAAAGTACTCAGAGGGGGAGCCAAGACTAAGAAGTCCACACAGATTGCAACTTTGTCTTCCTTGTCTCGATTTACCCTGACTCCCCAAGATTGATTACATAGAGGCAATAGAAGGCAGTCTTTGGAGAGGAGGGTTCCTACATCTTGCTCTGTAAACTTTACCAGCTACTCAACTGGGGTCTGGCTCTCACTCTCCATGGAAACCTCCCATGTTGACAAAACAAGAATGTGTTACTCCAAGGGTCAACTCCATTTTTTTCAAAGGGGTTGGTAGTTGCAAGCAGCTGGAGAGGATTTCTTTCATCTCAGGGCAGGGAGGTTGTAGGTGGGGAGGAAAACAGTAAGGAATAAAAATACGCTTAGTGGGAGGGGTTCTGCTATTACTTGAATAATATAATTTATGTATTGGTGGTATTAAAGAGTACACGGGAAAAATGGTTCTACTCCTACAAGAAAACAAGTTCAAAAATCACAGAAAGTTAGCTTAGCATCTTTTATAGCTCTAAAGTTTCTTAGAAGTTTTAGTGATTTGTTTGTCTATTCAACTACTGTTTATTAAGCATCTACTAGGTAACACTGAGATCCAGCCCCTGCGATAAGAGACTTGTATTAGAAATGTAAATTTTTTTTAATTTGATTTTTGGAGCTTTTTTAAAAAAAATATATTTCTTTATTGATTTCAGAGAGAAAGGGAGAAGGAGAGAGAGATAGAAACATCAATGATGAGAGAGAATCATTGATCGGCTGCCTCCTGCACACCCCCCACTGGCGATGGAGCCCGCAACCCAGGCATGTGCCCTTGGCTGGAACCGAACCCGGGACCCCTCAGTCTGCAGGCTGACGCTTTATCCACTGAGCCAAGCCGGCTAGGGCTAGAAATGTAAATTTTTAAAAAATCTTTGTTGTTGAAAGTATTACATATGTCCCTCTTTTTCCCTCAGTGATCCCATCTAGCCCACCCCCGTCCCCTGCCCCAGGTCTTCACCAGGAATATAAAAATCGATCAAGTATAATTTGTTTTGTACTAAGACTATTATATTTAGAACCCAAGGTTTAAAAATAAGGTTTCCCTGTGTTAATTATACATTTACTAGTTTACTATCTTAATGAAAAGATAGTTAAAATGTTTTTGTAGGTTACTGTCAGTTGACAGAAGATATGTCTGAGACAAAAATGAGCTATCTGATGACAGGAGGGCCTTTCAGGAGATGTGACCAACCATGCAATCTGGGTCACAGTCCTCAGAAAGATTCCCTTTGCCACTTCCCTAATTTTATAAATTATCATTTATAAAAGTAGGTATAAGATAAAGAATATGGAATGTAAATAGATGAACTTAATAAAAGTGAGCTAAAAGATAGGATAATCTAATGTGAGAGACTATAATAGTAAAATAAAAATATAAAAATAAGTAGTATCACCTAAAGAAGGAACATACTAAAAACAGAAAAAGATGATATATACACATACATTCTATTAAAGTTATGTTTAAAAATATGATAATAATTCACCATGTATTATATATCATGCATGGTGTTTAATGCTAAGTGTTTATATAAATTATCTCATTTTATTCTTATGCCTATGAAATATATATTATTACTGTCTCCATTTCACAGATGAGGAACTAAGCCTAAGGAATATGTTAATTATCTATTGCTGCATAACAAATTACCACAAAATTAGTAGCTTAAAACAACACATTTATTATTTCACAGTTTCTGAGGGTTAAGAATCGGAGTCTGGCCTAGCTGGGTCCTCTCCTTCAAGGTCTCTCACAAGACTGTAGCAAAGGTGTTGGCTGGGACTGGGATCGCATCCGAAGGCTTGACTGGGAAAGGATCCACTTCCAAGTCCTACAGTTGTTGGTAAAATTCAGTTCCCTCATGGTTGTTGGTTTGAGGGCCTCGTTTCCGCACTGGCCATTGACCAGAGGTCACCTAAGTTCTTTGCCACATGGGCCTTTCTATTATGGCCACTTGCTTCATCAAAGTGTACAAGCCCAGATGAGTCAGTCTGCAGGCAAGATGGAAATCATAATCTATGTAGTTCAATCATGGAAGTGACAGGCCAAGTCCTTTGCCATAGCCTATTGGTTACAAGCAGCTCACAGATCCTGTCATACAGGTGATTACGCAAGAAATGAATGCAGAAGGAAGGGATTATTAGGGGTTATCTTAGAGTCTATCCACAACAAAATGGGCAATGGCTAGAAAATGATATAGTGGAACTATGAATACAGACAATCTAACTCCAGAGAATATACTGGTTGGAGTATTAATACGCCATCTACTTCCCACAGAATTGAGCCATTAGTGGCAGATGCCAAACTGCCAATTTGTCTTTCATATTTTTTTGGTGTTAATAAAACAATTCTTCCACAGGATATAGGAATCAAAACACAAAATTTAGGTTATACAAAGAACATATTCTTTTTAAAAAAATATATTTTTATTGATTTCATAGAGGAAGGGACAGGAAGAGAAAGATAGAAACATCCATGATGAGAGAGAGTCATAGATCAACTGCCTCCTGCATGCCCCACACTGAGGATTGAGCCCACAACCCTGGCATGTTCCCTGACCAGGGATCAAACCGTGATCTCCTGGAGAACATATTGTTAATATGACACCCAGATGCATATAGACTTTTTAATACTGTGGGTTTTTCCTCTAGCCCACAGTCTCTTCTTGTGTTGGGATGGTCCCAAAGGTCTAGGAGGCACACAGTAAGAAGGGTAGTAAACTTCAAGGTTTCAGGCTGTTTTGTGAAGGTTCTGTGGACAGCTAGACTGAATCAGGACTCACTCCACTGTTCATAATGTTAGCTTGGGTTCCCCACCAAAAACCTTCCACGGTGAGATTTTTGGAGTTTGTCATAGGTTTCCCTAGTCTAACAAAACCCTGACTTGTATTCCTAGTGATTTTGATAGAAATGTGGGAGCCTTGAAGCTAATCTGAGGATTTTAGGCCCTCTTGGTACAGCAAGCATCCCCTAAAAAGTCAACTAATGCTCCTCCCCGTGGAAGTCCGAAAAGAAGGTAGATGTATCGCCTTTATAGAACGTTCATTATCATTTTCCAGTCATGGACTGTGTATCTAAAGCCCATACATAAGAAAGCCAGTCTGAAGCCACCCACTCCAAGCACCTTCTGGTCAGATTAGAAATTAATTTTAGAGAAAATTGAGGTCCAATTTATACCTCACCTGTCATATAGCAATTCAATGTTTTCTTTAAAAATAAATTTAGCTATGAGTACAAATACTATAGCAGCTATCCCAAGTGTTGTAACTCTCATTGCACTTAGAATAAATGAAACTTTCCAAAATATCAGTACTTTTCTGCTTTTCTACTCAGTTATGATTTTATTAGTCTGAGGTGGGAGACTTGTAAAAATTCCTCAGGTGATTCCAATGTGGCCAAAGTTGGAAACCACTGATCAAAAGGTTTTGAAAATTTGCATGTGTAAGTGGGTGATAAACCTTTCTGGATAAGTGCAGGGTAAAATTTAGGAGTTGCAGTAAATTATTTTGCTAAGTTTTAATATTAAGTTAAAGATTTTATTTATTTATTTTTTTATTTACTGCTTCATTCCAGGATTTTAAAGCATTATTTGAAAAAAAATTTGAGAATTCCTTCTCAAGCTGTATAAAATAAAGAAATATTTATAACTGAGATTAACATTTGTTTTTGGTGTTAAAAATGCTAATCTCTACTTTTACAAAATCTCAGAAGCCAGATCCAAAAAGCTATAGCAGATTGTGTTTTTCAGGACTGGACTTACATTTGTTCATTTTGTCATTCAACTAACATTTTTTTAAAAAAATTATCATATTAGGATTACAAAGATAAGTAAGACACTGCCGTACTTCAAAGAGTTTGAAATTAGTAGTATTTAAAATGACTTGGCTACACCAAAGTCATTTTCTTTTAGATAAAACTGTTGGTGTCTTAATCCTTCAACACTTGTAGGAGTTAACCTACCCCATTGTATTGCCATGCACTAGCTTTAAGTGACATATATGTATATATATTTTAAAAAATGAATTCATGTATTATGTTAAGAAAAACGAAACATCCCATGATCTCAGTCAATGCAAAATACAGGAATTAGTCAAATGTTCGATAAATTTCCATATTCAGAAGGTCCAGGTTATCTGAATTGCCTTTGGAAGGGTTCCTTTAGTTGTGCGTACTATTTTATACATTCCGGCTCATCTTCTTTCTGTTTTATGCTAAGGAAAATTTGTGGGCATGCAAGATGATTTATTATCTGAGACATATTCCACTGTATCTCCCACACAGTCTCTCCTCTCTGAGTGGAGAACGAGCCATTGCCAGGACATAGCTTGGGGGGTGCCTTGCTTCCCACAAGTTGTCAAAGCGGAGTTCCAGACTTCCTTTCTCCTTAAATGCCATCCTTTAATTTCTCCATTCTGCTGGTTGATAAGAAAACATTCTGGTTTTCCAAGGGCCCTGCTAGAATCCACTGTGCACGTGTGTGTGGGCGTGCGGGACCTAACAGGCTTTCCTTCTCCGAGAGCAGCAGATTCTGCCGTTGAAGGAGGGGTTTGGGGCAGCTGCCAGAGTCATGCTGGCAGAGAACCCTGGAATTCAGTCCTGTTACTGATATGCTGGCAGGGGATACAGGACAGAGTTTCCTTCTCCTTTCACTTTCCTAAATGGAGTTGAAGGAAGCTCCAGTCAGGAAGTTCAGGACAAGGAATCAGACAGTCTGAAGAACACCCCCTCCCTCTCTCTCCTGGCTCACCCTCTTCAAATACCCACCCGATCATGTTGTCACAGAGTGGTTCCTTAGGCACTCACATTTTCATAAGAGTTAGATGTTCTCCATGGAAGTTTCCTCTAATCCAGGGGTGGGCAAACTTTTTGACTCGAGGGCCACAATGGGTTCTTAAACTAGACCGGAGGGCCGGAACAAAAGCATGGATGGAGTGTTTGTGTGAACTAATATAAATTCAAAGTAAACATCATTACATAAAAGGGTACGGTCTTTTTTTTTTTTTAGTTTTATTCATTTCAAACGGGCTGGATCCGGCCCGCGGGCCGTAGTTTGCCCACGGCTGCTCTAATCTGTAGTTTCATTATGAATTGGAAAGATAAGTATTGGAAAATAACAGCAGGGGCTAGTAGGGAAAGCCCAGGAGTAAAAGTGAGCCTGGGCACATGTCCTGACCTCTCTCAACATCAGATTTTCTTCCTTGAAAAAAGGGAATGAGAAAAACAACAGTTCCCTTTTTAGCCTCCACTACTAAATATCAGGGTGACTTCAATGGAGTTTTTTGGTAGTAACTTACTTAACCTAAGTAAGAGGAGATGTGAGGACCAGACACATTTTTTTTCTTTAAATTTTTTAATTTTTCAATTACAGTTTACTTTCAATATTACATTAGTTTTAGGTGTCATTTAGACAACTTAAAAAACTCTTTATCTGCTGTGGCAGCTAGAGGATCTCTTAGTTGCTCTGGGCTCCTGGATACCTCCTGAAGAGACACTGTGTTGAGAAAAAGCCACTGCTGGATGTTCACGTTGACGGTGTCAGGGCCTGTGTTGTGTAGCCTCAGTGGCACGGGGACTGAGGAGAGGAGCCATGGCACTATGGATTTTTTAAACATGATTCTTGCTATCAGCATTCTGCTCCTATCTTGGTCCAACTCTCCCTGCAGGGTTTTGGAAGGTCCTGCTCAGAGCAGATTTATCTTTTATTGTGAAAGGTTTGGGAGTATCAGTCATGGTCTTTGGTCATTTTTCTTTCCTCCACATATTCTTGGGATGCAGGTCTGTGTACTTGGTTTTCCCCTGGATGCCTCCTGCAGTCTGTCTGGCTGACCCAGGTCCTGGGTTGGTCTGATCAGCTGGCTGATCAGACCCTGGGTGAGATTCTTTTTCCCATCCTCCCTCTTTTTTATTAACCCTCCTTTCCCTTTAGCCCAGAGGTTCTCAACCTGTGGGTCGAGACCCCTTTGGCGGTCGAACGACCCTTTCACAGGGGTCGCCTAAGACCATCCTGCATATCAGATATTTACATTATGATTCATAATAGTAGCAACATTACAGTTATGAAGTAGCAACGAAAATAATTTTATGGTTGGGTCACAACATGAGGAACTGTATTTAAAGGGCCAGAAGGTTGAGGCCGAAGCCGGTTTGGCTCAGTGGATAGAGCGTTGGCCTGCGGACTGAAAGGTCCCAGGTTCGATTCCGGTCAAGGGCATGTACCTTGGTTGCGGGCACATCCCCAGTAGGAGGTGTGCAGGAGGCAGCTGATCGATGTTTCTCTCTCATCGATGTTTCTGACTCTCTATCTCTCTCCCTTCCTCTCTGTAAAAAAATCAATAAAATCTATTTAAAAAAAAATAAATAAATAAAGAGCCAGAAGGTTGAGAACCACTGTTTTAGCTTCTTTCTCTCTTTCCCTCTTAATTGCCTCCTTTTCTCTTTCCCCCTTCTCTGAACACCATTAGAGTCCCCAGAACTTCCTCCTGGCTTCCACCCCAGCTTCTGCTACTGGCCACGTTGGCCCTCATTCATGCCTCACAGCTGACTCTTCATCTGTTTGGATATAGCAGAAATCATTCCCTTGGAAGACAATGCACACTTTATTTTTATTTTTTCAAAGCAGGAGTGGGTGTTTCTATGTCATGCTAAATGTTCCACTTGATTGAAAATACCATGGTTTCTCACTCATTTATCTTGGCTTCAGCAAGCTTGCAAAAAGCACAAATCTCCATTCATCTGATCAACTCTGTGCATGTCTGATTGGACAAGCCACAGCTATGTATTAACACTAGTTCATTCTTAAAAGGTTTTAAATATGGCAACAACATATGCATGATAAAAGCCAGATATTACAGTGTTATTTTGTAAGATCACTTTTCGATTTGCTCCTGAATTTTTGTTCCATTGTTGCTGTTGGAGTTTGATATTTTGAAAAATTTGCAAAGAATTTTGCAGTTTAGTTTTCCAGTGGCTCATTGAGTTGGATCTTTAGTTCAAATGCCATGTTTCTCTTCATTTGACTGGTAGCCAACATTTCCATGGAACCAAGTTTCTGTGTCAAATGTCCTTATGAAATTTGATTCTCTAATTGGCAACTGGGTCACAGTTGCAGGCATCTAACACCATTATTACATACCAGCCTCTGATTCATTGCTGTTCTCAACAGATGACTCCCAAATTGTCCTCTCACTCTTTCTGTACAGCCCTCCTCTTTCATATCTTTTTAAAGTTCTCATCCTTGTGCTTGGAAGACTCCATGACATCTGCCATGGAAACATTATGTATTCTGTAGGCTTTTAGACTTTTTCAATCATATCAACAGTAATGATGACTAGTGAAAAAATGTATATATAATTAGGTTTCCAGTTCCAAGTATGTGCGCTTACACACATGTGCCATTCTGCATTGTACTGGTTCACTTTGTAATACAAATAAAAAAACAAATAAATATTAAACAGACAAAAGCTCTAGAAATGGATTAAATTGGGTGTCATGCACTATTGATTTTTAATTGGTCAATAATTTAGTTGCAAAACTATTTATAAAGTCTTTGAAGAAAATATTTTTATTATCCTGTTAACTCAAATATTAACAGATTGGAAAGGGTGCAGGCTGGGCTGAGGAACCCCCCAAACGCCTCCAGTGCATGAATTTCATGCACTGGGCCTCTATAATATTATAATAACTGTATAGTGCTAGATGGGGTCTAGACTTATTGTGGCAATCCTTTTGTAAGGTATATATGTCTAATCACTATTTTGTATACCTGAAACTAATATAATATTGTATGTCAACTATAATTTTAAAAGAAATTTTAAAAAGTAATAGTACTTCATACTCTAGATTAGTCAAAATTCCTTCTTTGTATACTCTCGGCAAGAAACCCCACATTCATAATTTTTCAGCATGTCAGTACTTTCTCAAATATTTTCAGGTGCCTTTAGCAGCTGTTTACAAAAAGAAAATACCATTTAGTCTTATAATCTCCTAAATTGTCCATTGAATTGCATTATGTAATACTTATTCTCCCCCCCCACCCCCTTGCTTTTATTTATGTATGTGTTTATGTATGTATATTTAGATGGACTGAAAGGGAGGGAGAGAGGGGGGAGAAAGAGAGAGAGATGTGAGAGAGACACATTGATTGTTTGCCTCCCACACATGCCCAGATTGGGGCCAGGGAATGAACCTGCAACCCAGGTATGTGCCCTTGACCAGGAATTGAACTGGAGACCTTTTGGTGCGCGGGCTGATGCTCTAACCACTGAGAATACTGGCCAGGGCAACACCTATTCTTAATCATCCTCTTAATACAAGCATCTGTGTTTACATATGTCAGAAAATTAAGACAACCAACATTTACTGTAGTGTTTTCCAATGTCATCATAACCCATTCCTCACAGATGTGGTGTCCCAGAAACATCCATTTCAAATATTCCTTTTCATGGCCAGAGGTTCATAAGCCACAAAAGGACTACAGATTTTAACAAAAAACAAGCTTCCTTTAAATTATGTTATAAAATAATTTAAAAGGCATTAAAGGATAAGCATTAACAGAGTCAAGATCCTTTTAGGGATCTCTTTCTAGGGATGTCCTTATTTTGGGAGAAATTCTTTTTATTTTTGCTTTCTTAAAGGGGTGAAGCATGCACACTTGTTTATCTGTCTTGAATCTAAAGTCTTTCTCCCGCCTACCTTTTCTCTTTATAGCTTTTGCAACCTACATCCACCCACAGGGCCTGGTTGTGCAAGATGATTAGATGGTAACTGGAAAGGAAACCTCTGTGTTTTGTTTCATTGAGATGCAGCTGTTTAACAAACCTGGAGATAATAATTCTCAAACTTGATTGAGGAATAAGGAATCACTGAGGATAGTTGTCCTCAAGCTTAATAAAGCATCAGGAGTGCTTGTTAAAACTTGGAATGCTAGACCACATCCTCAGAGTATCTGATTCAGTAGATCTGAGGTGGGATGGTCCAGAGAGTTGGTGCTGCTGGTCCTGGGATCACATTTTGAAAACCGCTAACTTAGTGAATCTCTTAAGTATGTAGAGCCCCACTGCCTCCACCCGTCACCCTGCCCACACTTACTAGACTCATACCAGATTCTGAGTTAGTAGGTGTGATTATCTGCATGTTCAATCACTATCACTGATGATTTTGATGAGGTTAACTGTGTATGGAGAAATAATACTGATCTTTTATATAACCAGTACCAAGCACTGAGGCACTAATTGGAAGAAAACAGTTGAGAGAAACTGAGCTAACTTACTATAGTTCTATACATTTGGAGAACCTGTGCTTTTCATTGTTCAGTATATGATATATGTCTGTAGAACAAGGCTTATCTTGAGATAGTAAGAACCCTAGGTCTTGTGTTGAACTTCTTAATACTTAGAAACCATCTTTTCCCATAGCTAGCTGGAGTCCTCAACAACATTTGCAGTTAATGCAGCCTTGTTTGGTGGTGAGTAATGTTTAAAATTGGGGCTGGAAGGCTTTGGTGACATTTTGAGATATTAGTGAGAGTCATTCTGTTTGTGTGTATATGTATGTTAAAGTCAACGCCTAATATTAGCCTGAAGCATCTGTGTAGTGTAACCCAAACTCAAGAAAGTCCACTATAAAGTATGACCAGTTTACTTCACTGAGTCAACCAAGAAAAATACAACTCTGAAACTAAAGATGAATTTGATACTTCACATAAAAGTTCTGTTATTTTGGCTTACATAGACTGGTAGCCAGCTCTTCAGCTAATACTGGACATCCGTCTATTGTTGAACATTAGCTATGACATTTATATTTGGCAGGCAGCTGAAAACATTGTGTCTGTAGCTTGCAGGTTGAAGTCTCTTTTCTGAGCTCCAGAAGTCCATAAAAACATAAAGTCGTACACTTGTGGGTATATACATTTTTCAGGTATTGGTGCTTCAATATTGAGATTCTCAAGGAGTCTAAGAGCTAATAAAAGTTAAGAACACCCTGTCTAAACAGGTGCCTTTTACTGAGTTAGAATTGGGATGCATCAAGGAGTGGCTTTAAGGATTGCTACCATATACCTGAAACATGCAGAAAGGGCTTTGAGATGGTCATGAAAAAGTTCAAACTTCATAAGGAAGATGCATACACAGTTTACTTTATGTAATTGATTTTGAATTGCAATAAAAAATTTAAATGCAGAAGTACATCCAAGATGACCCTTACCTCTTGGTATTCATACCCTTGTCCCCTCACACAACGAATCATGGCTGGCCTGTGTATCCATTAGAGTACAGAAGGAGTGAAGTGAAGATGTGTGATTTCTGAGGCTAGCTCATAAAAGTCATCAAAGTTCACACCTTGCTCTTTCTCTTGGATCACCCAATGGAAAAAGCCAGTTGCCATGTCATGAGAACACGCAGGCAGTCCTGTGGAGAGGGCCACGTGGTGAGGACTGAACCTTCCTGTCCACAGCTGGCACAAACGTGTAACTCATATGAGTGACCATCTTGGAAGTGCATCCTCCAACCTCAGTCAGGCCTGCAGATGACTGCAACCCTGGCCAGTATCTTGACTGCAACTACATAAGAGATTCTGAATTGTAACTACTTAGCCATGCTGTTTCCAAGTTCCTTCCTGATCCACAGCAACTGTGTGAGTAATAAATGCGTATTATTGTGTAAGTCATTGAGCTTACAGGTAACTTATTATGCAGCAACTAGTAATTACACAGAGCGTGTTTGTTGCCTTTTTATTGTAATTTAAAGGACTATTTAAGTGGAGCAAAAATAAAATGAGAACTACAGATAATCTTATTTATTGGTGTATGGCTTTAGACATGTAGTTTTGACTCTAGGCGTTAGATAAGTGGAAATAAATTCTGAAGGAGAATTTTTGAATCATTTAGTTTTTCCAGGATTACAAAAAAATGGCATAAATGCTGATCAGAGTGATTGGAAAACTATGTGAACACATATCCTTTTAAAGAAATCATGGAAAAAGTTTGATGGTTTGGAGCAACTTGAGGATCATGTTTTCTAAGGCCTTGGTAAATGGCCTTGTTCTTCATTCCAGAGACATTTTAGGACTGGCCTTAGGCCAAGGGTAAGTCTGTATTGGTCCCACTAACATATAGGAGAGTCAACCTGTGTCCAACACAGCTTAAAGAGAACCAGATCCAAGATCCACACTGTAGCTGACCTACATCACAGAATTCTCTGAGGAACTAATGGGCCTCCTGGCACAAATTTGGATCAGGCCAGACTCTCAGGCCTTAGTTAGCTTTGGCCTCATGCTGAAGTTTATGCCATGGAGCTGTAAATATATCTCTAGCCTAAGCCTTTGTGAAATTTATCTCTTATACAATATAAGCACCTAATGTTATAATAGGAGGAATAAACATAAAAAGAAGAAAAATGGTTACTGTCCCAGTAGAGTTTATGTCCTAGCAAAAGGAATAGATGAACTAAACAGGATAATACAATGTAATAACAGCTATGATTGAGAAATGAATGAGGCTGAATTGGAGCATAGAGAAAAAAGAGATTTATTTTGCTTGGAAGAGTGGGAAGGCTTTGAATAGAACCTTCTCTGCCATTCTACAAAATTAAAAACAAGTGTTTATTTAAAAAAAAAACAACACCCACACACTTCTTGTAGGGAATTTCTTTATATGTGCTCTCTGTGGAGGGTGAGCAAAATTTTCTAGCTCCAAGCCAGAATGCATAAGAAATAAGATATTTTTAAAGACATTGAAAGTGTTTGTAAACTAGGGCTTTTTCAGAACATTAAAGATGCTTTAACTGTATTTAACTTATAGTGTTATTCATTAATGGGTGCTTTTAGTGCTTTAAACAACTCATTTGCTCCCTTTAAATATAACATTGTTTATAAAATTATTACAAGAAAAATCACAGACACATACCATCAGTTACTAGGACCTTATTAACAAAGCATGTAACAAAACATAGAATTGGCCAGTTCATTGGCCGGTCAATATCTGAGTCAATTGGATGATCTAGGTCACAAGGAACAAGTCTTCCTGCTTAGAACCTCTTCCCAGACCAAATTCTAGTCTAGATCTAGACTAAATTTTTACTAATATCTATCATCACTCAGAGACTCACAAGGCCACATGTGGTCTTTGCTTTTTCATGCAAATTCAACGCATCAGGGACTTGACTTTCCCAGAGCATTTTATCGTAGTTGCTAAGGAAGGACTATTTTATCAGTAGACACAGCTCATTTCTACCACTGCTTTATCCACTCCCAGTGGACACAGCTAATTAAGCAAGCAAAGCATTCAGGCTTTTAAAGAAGAATCTATTTGTGAAGGATGCTGTGGTCAAATCAATCAGGGAAGGCAAAAAATTTAGTCAGATCTGAAACTGTCATCCAAGCAGGCAGCAGGCACTAGAAGAGTCACAAATGTGATGAGATCAGCTATTTTAGAATCCTTTCCCACTCTGTTCTCAAAAGTGGGGACCCCTTTCTCCTCAGCAGCCCATCTCCTCCAAGTCAGCAGTGAGGCTCACTTTGCTACTCAAACTTCTTCATTAGAAGTGAGGGTGTATTGCTATTAGGTTCAATTTTGTCATCTTACAAATGTTTTATTTAGTGCAGCATAACAAATAAGGAAGCAACTTCCAAAGACTAAAGGTTTTTATCTACATTCAAATGTAAACCATTTTTACTTTCTCAATATCCTATTTCTTTTTTCTAAAATAATTGCAACAAATTCTTTAAGAAATTCTCTTTACTATTTTAATACATTGAGTTATTTAATACTCATCAGATCAATGTATTAAGAGTGACTAACTTCGCCCTAGCCAGTTTGGTTCAGTGGATAGAGTGTCGGCCTGTGGACTCAAGGGTCCCAGGTTCGATTCTAGTCAAGGGCACATGCCTGGGTTGCGGGCTCTGTCCGATGTGCAGGAGGCAGGCAATCAATGATTCCCTCTCATCATTGATGTTTCTCTCTCTCCTTCCTCTCCCTTCCTCTCTGAAATTAATAAAAACATATTTTTAAAAAAGAGTGACTAACTTCTAATCAAACGGGAGAAATGTTGTGTCTAGACTGCCTATAGACAAGGTGCCTGTTATCTGGTAGAGAGAGAGGATCCCAAACAGCACCTTGGGCAGGTTTGACTTTCCTGAGTGCCCTTCTTTTGGGAAATGTTAAAATATGCACCCTAAAGTTAAATGTGACTTATTTTAGCATCACTTTAGCTAATTAGTAAATATTCTGAAATTATAGCTTAATCTAGGAGGATAAACAAAAAATAACTCACTTCAGCTTTCCTTCTAAATTTGAACATTTGAAGATGTCTCTGTTGCCTATTTGTCTACTCCTTGTTCCATCCAACCTCATAAATTTTTATATTTTGTCAGTTTCAATCAACATATAAAATATTTCCGTCACCACAGAAGATTCTATGGTGCTCCTTTGTAGTCAATCCCGTCTCCGATCCCAGCTCCTGGAAACCACTGATCCAATTTCTGTTCCTTTAGTTTTGCCCTTTACAGAATGTCTATAATAGAAGCATATATTATGTTGCCTTGTGGGGAGGAGGTATCTGGCTTTTTTCACTTAGCACAGTGCTTTTGTGATACATCCATGTTGTTGCAGGCATTAGTAGTGTTTTTTTTAATTGGTTGAGAAGGGTTCCATCATATGGCTATACCACAATTGTTTACTCATCCACTAGTTGATGAGTTGTTTCTAGTTTGTGGCAATTATAAGTAAAACTGCTATAAACATTTGCTTGCAGGTTTTTGTGTAAGCATGTATTTTTATTTCTTTTGGCTAAATATCTAGGTGTGGGATTGCTTTGTCATGAAAAAAAAAAAAGCATGTTTAACTTTATAAGAAATACCAAAGTGTCAATAGCACTTTTTTATAGCAAAGTATGAAGATTTCAGTTGCTCCACATTCTTGCCATACTTGGTATTGTCAGTTTTTTGGTTTCCATTTCTTTAATTTTAGCTATTTTAACAGGAATGATTCAGGTAAGATTTGAATCCATATCTTTACTCCTTAGAGATTGGTTCACACTTGTTAAGCATCATTCTTTTAAAAATATAGGATCAGTTTTCTTAAAAGCAGTAATCTTTTCCAAAATGTAATAGGTAAATTAATTTGCTAAAATCTACACTGATTCCTTATTAGATAACAGTCGATAGATTTGTCTTTTCTCCTTCTCTCCCTTGATCTGATATTCATGAGGCATCAAACCCAAACATCAGAAAGATAACCTAAATTGAACTGCCACATAATTTTTTGCCTCTTTCAGCTTTAAGACTAAATTTAAGCTTTAAACAATTTAAAATACACAGCCTGGCCTGGCTGGGTGTGGCTCATCAGTTGAGCAGTCAACCTAGGAACCAATAGGTCACCAGTTTGATTCCCAGTTGGGGCATATGCCGGGGTTGTGGGCTTGATCCCCAGTGGGGGATGTGCAGGAGGCAGCCGATCAATGATTCTCTCTCATTGATGATTCTATCTCTCTCTCCCTCTCCCTTCTTCTCTGAAATCAATAAAATTATACTTTAAAAAAGACACAGTCTGGATATGAGAATGCTAAGTAAATCTGGGCATCCGATGTTATGCAGAAACAAAAGCCCCTTTCTTTCTCTATTACAGAAAAGAAAAGTGGCATGAGGCAGAAAAATGATCCTTGGACTTGGAAACAAAACACCTCAATTTTAGTCTTTACTCTCCTTCTAACTGGATGAGTGAACTCAGAGAGGAAATAATTTAGTCTCTTTGGGTCTTAGTTTTCTCATCTGAAAAACATGCAGTGTAATGCAGTTGATTCTCATTACTCGCGGTAGTTATGTTCTATAAAGTTGCTGCAAACACCAATTTAGCAAATACCAAGTGAACTATTGTTTCTAGGGGAAATAGTGGGTTAGGTTCCTGGGAGCATCTGGTCACAACATTTTTGCAAACCAATCAATACATAATCTTGTTTTTGATATGTTTCTGCTTAAAGACACGTATTTAATACACATATGCTGTTGACTCATTTACATTGAACTCACAGTCAACAGCACTATATTCATGCCTGAATAGAGCTTATCTTATATTTTCTCCATAAGGCATAACTCAGCCTTCTTGTGCACATAACCACTTCACAGCACATTAGCATTACTCTTGGGGGCCATTTTAAACAGAAAAAGGACAAAAATGAGAAAAACAAAGCATTAAACAGACCAAGCAAAGCACACTTATTTATAGCTGCGAGCCGAAACAGAGGCAGAATATTGCCGTTTTCCACCTCAGCTTGGAGTGTGCACATCAGGGACTCAAATATTTAACACTCTGTGCATGTCCATGAATGACTGCGAAAGTGCTATGAGAATTGACTTTGGGGTTACAAACAAACTTCAGCAAGTAGGTAAATTCTCAACTATGGAATCTGCTCATGAGGATTGAGTGATTCTGTCCATAATGAAGGTGGATCATGCATGTTGTTTCTGTGAAAGAAAATGATGATGCCATTATTGTTTATGGGTGTTTTCTCCAGCCAGGGCCTAAGAACATTCATTAGGGGGGGAAATCTCAGTGCCTCAGTCACAGGGCCTCAAACACTATAAGCAGAAAAAGGAAACCAGAGAGACTAATGGAACTGCTTATTTGCCTTTAAAAAACATGCATTAACATATGAAGATAACATCATGTTGAAGAGCCTCGATTAGCAAAAATAATAACTGTATTGTTTGATTTTTTTTGTTTAAGGTGAACGAGGGCTTAGGGAACCTGATTGTCTTTGTGTATATTTGCAGCTGCCGTGGGATCCTTTTAAAACTAAGTGGTCATCCATCACTTCTGTTCTTGGCCAGAGAGTAGTTTTCACATGTCAAGGGTGCTTTATAAATATTTGCATCACCAGTTTATTGGTAGATTCCTTTTAGTACAGACAGAATTTTTTCACATAAGATTTGATTTTGCTTACATGAATTTCTATGGTGTAAGTTTCATTTTCTAAATATACAGAGGTTGTTTTAATGGCAATGGTAGTGTTATTAAATCAAGGAAACTCTAAATCAGGGGTCCTCAAACTATGGCCTGCGGGCCACATGCAAATACAAATATTGTATTTGTTCCCATTTTGTTTTTTTACTTCAAAATTAGATATGTGCACTGTGCATAGGAATTTGTTCATAGTTTTTTTTTAAACTATAGTCCGGCCCTCCAACGGTCTGAGGGACAGTGAACTGGCCCCCTGTTTAAAAAGTTTGAGGACCCCTGCTCTAAATACATGGATGTATTGCACTACTGAGATGGAATTACCAGGTTGCAGAAATGTTGATGGGAATTCGGAGCTTCAGGGAAGAATGACATTCCATCTTCGGTCGCCCCCCTTTGTACCCCGTTTTTGGAAGGCACACCCCTCTCAGCCCACATTTCTGTGATTCCTTCCCTGATAAGGTGCAAGTTGGTTTGATCAGCAAGAACCCTCACATCTTTCTATTTTAATTTCCATTAAAAAAATCTACTTTTGATTATTTGCATTCTTAATCCATTCATTGAAAAAATAAAAATAAAAAAACCCAAAAACCTGTGGTTTTATTGGGAAAAAGAAAGATAAAGACTTTAATAAGCAGACAAGTGAAGTTCAACTTCCATCAACATCTGTTAAACATCTCCCAAATACCAAGCGTTGTACTTGCAGTTATTGTAATTTCCATCTGTATCCTCTGTAAGGCAATTGTGATAATTGGGGGGAAATCCAGAATGGGTGGGAGATATAAATGCAAAAGTGGAAGCACCTTATACCTTTGGGCCCACGCACATTCTCAATGTTCCCCTCGCTGGAGCTCAATATGTAAAGACTTATATTGTCTCACTCTGGACTTGCCTTCTCTTTTTAATGCTTCAGCTCCAAACTATCCCATCACGACTCTCTATCAAAATTTCCCTAGTCAGTGCCCCATTCCTGCTAGCCTACTTTTTGAAAATAATCTGATATTTCTTGTTCATAGTAAGATGTTAATGGCAGGTAACAACGAGATGTCTTCTTTTCCTGAGAGGTTTGTCTTTTATCCAAAGGTGCTTATATGAATAAAGCCTTAATGCAAGAGAATCTGGTCTATGTCCTCTAATGGGAAGATTTCAATCAAGTAGGGTTTGTGAGGAAAATTTTGTTAAATCATAAGAGACCTTCTTATATCTCTCAAATCGTTCAAATAAGTGGCAATGGATTTTGTTTGCATGTCCCATGAGTCCCAGAAGAGACCCCAAGTAATGTCTTCCCAGCAGAAAGTGTTTTCAGGGAACTTGCACTTGATGTGTTTGGTATTGGGAGAAGGATGTATATTTAATCCAGAAAGTGGTATCAGCAGCCACAAAAACTTCTTGAAGCAGTTATAATTACCAAGAAAGCAGCTTGAAGGTCTTTTGCTTAATGAACTTCTTGGAGTACCTCAGTTTTCATTTGCATTTAAAAAAAAAACTCTTGGCTTGAAGGACGTGACATGAGCACCTGTGATGGTCCACTTTCCAATAGTTTCATTCAGATACTGAGATGGAGCAACACTTACTAGTAGATGGGGCCTCACAGCCCTCCCTGCCCCCTTGGTCCACTTCTATTCTTCCACCTCCCTCATTCTCTAAGGGGAGGGAGACCAATATTGCAGCTATAGAGGAAAGCCTTCAGCACAAATGGAAAAGCTGCTCTTCTCAGGGTGGGGCTCCAGAAGGGGATTGTAACAAGCCAAGAGCTCATGGGCTCTCAGCCCTGAAGAGAGAGAGTGAGAGAAGAGAGGCCACAGAGCAGCACCTGATGCACAGATATGAGAGGTCAGTCATATCTGGGAGCTGGGCTTGATGTGTATGGTCATAGTTTTTAGTGTGTTCACTTTGGAAGGGACTATAGCTACCTACTCTACTTTTGAAAGGAGCAAAACCCAACACATTTCAAAACCAATTGATGTTTCTGATTTTGCCACTAATCATCATCCTATCTAATAAAAGAGTAATATGCAAATTGACCATCACTCCAACATACAAGATGGCCGCCCCATGTGGTCAAAGATGGCTGCTTCCATGTGGACACAAGATGGCCTGCAGGGGAGGGCAGTTGTGGGCGATCAGGCCAGCAGGGGAGGGCAGTTAGGGGTGACCGGGCTGGCAGAGGAGGGCAGTTGGGAGCAACCAGGGTGGCAGGGGAGGGCAGTTAGGGGCAACCAGGGCGGCAGGGGAGGGCAGTTAGGGGCACTTGGGCTGGCAGGGGAGCAGTTAGGCGTCGATCAGGCTGGCAGGCAGAAGCAGTTAGGGGCAATCAGGCAGGCAAGTGGTTTGAAGCCAGTAGTACTGAATTGTGAGAGGGATGTCTGACTGCCCATTTAGGCCCAATCCCAGTCAGGCCTAACAAGTATTAATAAGTACTTGTTAATCGCCTTCAATAGCCCAGGCACTATAAGGGAATGGGTATGAATAAGAGTGCCCTTCGCCTTTTTTATAACATAGACCTGAAAAGCTACGGAGATTGTTGGCCATCCAGGCATGTGGCTGAGAGAGAAGTGGGGCTGCAGCAAGAGTTGAGAGAAATGGCCCAGATTCGGATAGATCTGCACTTGTAGGAATACCCCCATGGGAGTACTCTGTTGGAAGAAATGCAGTAACTCCTTATGTAACATGAGTTTTTAAGTAGAGACAATTTAATAATGATTTCCTTTGAAAGATATTTATAATAGAGCTTTTTGTTTGAGGCTATCTTTACATGAACAAAAAAATAAGTACAGAATGAATTTCTTCTCAAATCTCTGAAAAATTTTTTTCCTCTGCTGAGATTATTGGGGATTTCCTCTGACTCTTGGCAGATGGTTTACAAAAATGAGTTAACATCCTCAGATGTGGAGTCTTCCTGCTCCACCCTGACTCTTTTCCAGCAAAACCCATCCTTCTTTTCAAAAAAGTGTGTGTTTTTATTCTTTTTGATGACATAGATCTGCTTTTCTATCTGTTCAGAGCTATGCCTTGAAATTTGAAGATACTAAAGTTTCTTTACCCTTCTTTTCAAATGCACATTTTTTTTGGACAATATGTGCTCTGATTACTACACTTATCATATATATTTATAGTTTGAGGGAGAATTTTTTCAAGGTTATAATAAAATCCAGAGCCAAGGACCTGCTGATGGCCATGGTTATTGGTGTACCCATCTCTTTAATGATTGGCTCTTGCTCTCTCTCCATGGGGCAGCATGGGGTGCATAGTATGGGGCTGATTGGTAGTCTGGAGAGTTCCAATTCCGGCGATGGCACTGGTTAGCTCTAGAGCTCTGTATCAGTCACCTAACCTCAGTTATCTCTGCTTTACAATGAAGAATGCATTTTATAATCTCTAAACTCCTTTCCGGCTCTGAAATTCAGGAGGATTCACGCTAGAAGAGCACATTGAGAATTGCCTTATGGCAAGCTGCATTGTGGACCATTTGTTTGGCTCTCACTCAGGTCTGTGACTTTTGCTTCATGGTTTGCATCACTTAGACCATGTCTGTGCCTCCCCACCCTTTGTGTCAGACACCGGATCTGCGTAAAATGAGGCAACGGTGACCCTGCTGGCGAACTGAGAATAAATAGATCACTCCAAAGGGAATTATGCATGAAGCTTAGTCTGAAGGAGAAAGTCACATTCAAAGTCACATTCATCTGTATTATCCTTTTAAAACAGCAAGTTGTATTTTAAGAACTCTGAAATATATCATTCAGGATTTTTAAAAACAGGATTCTGAGATTCAAAGCTGTATAATATATACTAGTAGATTAGTAGTCTGGAAGACATCCAGAATCTGGATCAGATATGGTCAGATTGCTGTACTTGAACTCCCCCAGGTCACCCATGGTAGTCCTTGCCTGTGACCTCCAGTACAACAGAGCCCTGTTTTGATGTCAGCCTCAACCATCTGATAGTTAACTCCTTTCCAATCTCATTTTTAGTAAATTTTGAAAAGCTATGTGGCTACTAACCTAAATAGCTATAGGTTGTTGTTTTTTCTTAAATGTCTGTGAATGTATATTTTTATGAAGACTGGGCTAAACTGAAAACTTTTGGCTAATTGCAGAAAAAAAATTTACCTTTCATAAAATGTTAATTGAGATATTTTCATTCCAGTCTAATATAATAAAGTTTAACTGTCAGACTAGTTGTAAGAATTCTACATTATTGGGCAATTTTTATTATGATTGAAATCAGAAAATTGCATAAAGACATGAATACATTACCATAAAATTGGAATTAATTATTTTTATTGTATATTCACAGGTAAAATTGTTGTTCTTTCTCACATTGGTGCACCCAAAGGTAGAGTGGTCCAACATACCTGAGGCAGCATTAATTTCAAATAGTATTTGATTTAACAAAATTCTAATGCAATATAAAGTGGATCTGTCCCTTGGAATTGATGGTAATCAAATGGGATTTACCTTTACTAGTCTCAGAGTTTAGAGCCCCAAACCCCAGAGGGTATACAGTTCAAGCCCTCCCTTTCACAGATGAGAAAATTAAGGTTTAGGAACATTAAGTCAATTAACTATGACAATACTGCTAGTCCAGGACAAAACCAAGTCTGCCAAAGTAACTTTCTTCTGCCCGAGAAGGCTTCAGTATTGTGTGGGGGGAATAGCCTCATAAATTCTAGAGTTGTAAAATTCATTGCACATGCAACAACATTTGAGTTCCTTAGTGTAAGACCTTGTGCTCATCAAGGCGGGGTTGAGGTGGGGGGGTAGATGCAGAGACATGGCATATGGTCCTCTAGGAGGTAATCATGAACACAAAGCCACCAAGCCTGACATCTAAAATAGCAGCTTATGTCTTGAAAGAAGAACAGCATTCTCAGACCAATCTTTTTATGTGTCATGGATCAAGGGAGATATATTTGAGTCTTTGCATTCATGAAATTCCTAATGCTTAATCTGTGCTGTAGTTTCATAGGTTTAACTAAGTAAAAAACTGTATTTAACAAATCATCTTAACTTTTTTATTTGCGATCCAACTCTGTAATAAAGAAGAATCTGCTTATTTTTGTTGCTTAATTATTTCACTTTAGAACAGGGGTCAAAAATCTTTTTCAGTAAAATATCAGATAAGCCCTGGCTGAGTGGCTCAGTTGGTTGGAGTATCACCCTATACACTGAAAGGTTGTAGGTTTGATTCTTGGTCAGAGTATATTACCTAGGTTGCGGGTTCGAACCCTGCTTGGGGCACATATGGGAGACAGCCTCTCTCTCTCTCTCTCTCTCTCTCTCTCTCTCTCTCTCTCTCTCTCTCCAAATCAATAAACATATGATCAGATACGGATTTTTAAAAATCAGATATTAAATACTTTAGATTTTGTGAGCCATACAGTATTTGTCATATTCAACTCTGCTGTTTTTTTTTTTAAATATATTTTATTGATTTTTTACAGAGAGGAAGGGAGAGAGATAGAGAGTTAGAAACATCGATGAGAGAGAAACATCGATCAGCTGCCTCCTGCACATCTCCTACTGGGGATGTGCCCGCAACCCAGGTACATGCCCTTGACCGGAATTGAACCTGGGACCTTTCAGTCCGCAGGCCGACGCTCTATCCACTGAGCCAAACCGGTTTTGGCAACTCTGCTGTTTTTACAAAAACTGGTGGCAGAGTGAATTTGGCTCATGGGCCACAGTTGCTCTTTAGAGCATAAAATTAAGAGATAGCATGCCTCACTTGCTTCACTTCATTAGAGAAAAGTTGGCAACAACTACATTGATGGATGAAGGTCTTACCCAGTTTTCTAAATGATCACATTAGACAGATTGGGTTTATTGATAGCAGATCTCTTCTCTGCACTCATAGTTCACACATGAAGTCATGGTTCTCTATTTGTGAACAACAGCTGTGCACAATTGAGATAATTAGTGTTGGGGATCCAATGTGACCACTTAAGGTTGAAGAACACAAGCATTCTCAGAATTATGAAGTTGGTCCTGCTTTCATGTAGCCCCATTTAGGATTAATGGGGTGGGGGGGAAACTTAGTCACAAAATTAGATCTGTTTCATGGATTTATTTTTGGCTTTGGGCATGACAGCTGTATGCATTCATGCATTTCAGACACCTCTATAATAGTAACAGTATTTATCATTTAAAAAAATGATTTAATAAATGAAATTGAGGATGTTGAGGCCCTGACTGGGTAGCTCAGTTGATTAGAACATCATCCCAACACGCCAAGGTTGCAGGTTGGATTCCCTGTCTGAGCACATGCAGGAATCAACCCATGGGTGCATGGATGGGTGGAACAGTGGATCAATGTTTCCCTGTCTCTCTCTCAAATCAATAAAAAAAAAAAGAGCATGTTGAGGACAGGGACTTCGTTTTATTCCCAATTATGGTGTTTTGGCAGTCACTTCACCAATCTAGGTCTTTGTTGACGTCTTTTGTTAGCTCTGTAAGGCTCTTCCACTACTAACAAGCCATGATTCAATTCTCCAGAGCACCCAGAATAATGCCGGACACATGAAATTTTTCAAAAAAACTTTTTTTTTTTAAATGAATGATACATAAACTCAGTCCTTTCCTCACTAAAACCCCTCACTAAATCTTCTGATGTTGAATCAAATCTTTCCTCTGCTATTTTGTTTTACTTCATTCAAAGAGTACAAGCTTCTCATGTTTTCATGACATTACTATAGCAACTCTACTAGGCTGTACTTTGGTCCAGAAATAACTGGCCATGTTTAAGGACACTTGCTAAAACTGCAGAGTTTTATTTCTTTTGTGAACCCTGCTATTTGAAGAAATTAGAATGCTTAATAATTTGAACTGCACAGAATTGTCACAATATCCACTAAAGTTTCTGAATTAGGCCTTGAGATGGGTGGGAATTGAGAAAGCTGGGACTTGACATGAGTTAAGGCCATGGACCCCTAATGTAGCTTTACCTTAGACTCCTCATTCTGCTTGTTCAGATGGCTGAAGTTTGGCTTAATATTCACATTGAAAAGGGCTGACATCTGTGTGGAAGGGGAGCTGGGCACGGGAAAGAAGTTGCAACTGACCAGTAAGAAGCCTGCGTCCCCAGGTTATCTCTTGTCACTGTGCTTATACTATTAAAACTTAGATGATGCAGTTTGGTTTCCCTTACATCAGTGGTTCTCAGCATTCCTAACGCCGCGACCCTTTAATACAGTTCCTCATGTTGTGGTGACCCCCAACCATAAAATTATTTTCATTGCAAAAAAAAAAAATTATTTTCGTTGCTACTTCATAACTGTAATTTTGCTACTGTTATGAATCGTAATGTAAATATCTGATATGCAGGATGTATTTTCATTGTTACAAATTGAACATAATTAAAGCATAGTGATTAATCACAAAAACAATATGTAATTATATATGTGTTTTCCGATGGTCTTAGGCGACCCCTGTGAAAGGGTCGTTCAACCCCCAAAGGGTCGCGACCCACAGGTTGAGAACCGCTGCCTTACATGAACATTTACCATGACATAAGAAACACCTTAATTTTTCATCAGTCCTTTCCAACTTATTAGGAAGGAGCTCTAGATCCTTCCAGCATGATAATTAGCCAATCAGAGCTTAAAAGTCTGGCACAACCAGTAAGGATAGAGAAGCTGGCAAAAACCACAAGTTGGGGTAAATGTGCTGAAATTGGAGATAGGAGGATGATAACATTTTGCCTATAGAAGTTTTCCCCCCTAGGACCAACCATGTGGAAGCTTGCCACAAACTATTATCCTTTTAAGATGATTTAAATGTCTTAAGTCTTTTCTTAAAGACTAATCAATAAGGAAGTAAGAGAAGAGAAAGAGAAACCCCAGACCAAAAAGCTTGGGTAGATGGCATCTGGTTAATTGACATTTCTGAGCTATTGAGTACCAAGGCATTAGGCTACTAAAGTGAACCAAAATAGACAGTTGTGCTTTTAAATAGATTACATTTCAGTGGGCAAAAATATGTTAGTTATACACCGAGTGAATAAAATAAACTGAGATGAATGTTCTTCATGAAGAAGAGCTCCAAGCACAGAAACCAAATCTAGGCTGCAGTGTCGGGGAAGTCTTCCATAAGGAAGAAACTCTCAAACCAAGTTTGAAGAATGGGTAAGAGTTAACCAAGTAGGGGAAGGAGTGAGGTTCAGAGCTCTTCGGGAGAGGCGTTTGTTCTGAACAGACAGTTGGAGGAAATAAAAGTTGTGTGGATGGAACAAGTAAGCTGGAGAAAATGAAAGTTGGCCAGTGTGACGAGTGCAGCAAGCAAGTGGAGAGTGCTGACTGATGAGAATGGAGAGAGAGAGGCAGCAGCTAAATCATGCCTTGGGGGTCAACTATATTAAAATTGTTGGTCGTCATCTTAAGAGCAATGGAAACTTTGAAGTGCCCTATGCCCAAGTGATGTGAACAGAATCATGCTTTAAGAAGTTGTCCCTAGTTGTCAGTGTGAATCTATTTTAGTAGCTGAAGTAATAGATGACAATGGTTTGGACTAGTGTGGTAATTTAGTGATGATAAGGGTCAGTTTTAGGGCTCAAGAATATGTGTACAGCCTTAGACGTGTTGAGTCTGAGGTTTCTTTAAGATTTCTTAGTGAGGAGTGTTGAGCAGGCAGTTGCATACAAAGAGCCTGGAACTAAGTGACAAGGTCTGCACTAGAGTTATAAATGTAAAGTCAGGAGTGTATAAATGACAGTTCAAATCATAGAAATGAGTAAAATCACCATAAAAGGGCTTCATAATGAGCCTCAGGGGCCTCTAATATTGAATGACCAAGAGGAGGAGTTAGAGAAGACAATAACACACAAAGGAGCAGTCAGAATGTTTGAATGAGAGTGTGGTCAATAGGGTCTGATGCTGCTAAAAAAACTCAAAGAAGATAAAGAGTGTCTGCAGAATCTTAGGATCTGGAAAATGCAGTCACTGCTGACCTTACAGGGAGCAGTTTCATTTATGTAATTGACACAGCAGCTATTTCATAGTGGGCTGTAGGGTGAGGGAAATAGAGAAAATGAGTAAAGACAATGTGGAGAAGTTTGTGAAGGAAAGGGGAAGGAGTGGGAACTGAAACAGGAGAGGTCAACTGAGGACAGTATTTTGTTGCCATTGTTTTTCTTTTTAAATAATAATTTATTTTTTTAAGAGAAGTTTAAGGTTCACAGCAAAATTGAGAAGAAAATACAGATGTTTCCCTTATATCCCCTGCTCCTATAGCCTTCCCCATTATCAACATCTCCCACCATAGTCCATTAGTTGCAACTGATGAATGTACATTGACACATAATTGTCCTAATTCCATAGTTCACATTACAGTTTATGCTGGCATTGTACATTCTATGGGTTTAGACAAATGAATAATGACATATTTCCATCATTATAGTATCATACAGACTATTTTCACTGACCTAAAAATCCCCTGTGCTCCCCTATTCATTCCTCTGGTCCCCAACCCCTGACCACCATTGATCTTTTTACTGTTTCTATAGACTTTTCGGATTAGTAATATACATTCAAAGTTCATCATTCATCCATGTCTTTGTAATGCTTGATAGCTCATTTCTTTTTAGTGCTGCATAATATTCCATCATCTAAATATATCATTGTTTATCTGTTCATCTACTTAAACCCATATTAATTGCTTTCAAGTTTTGGCAATCATAAAGCTGCTATAAACATCACATACAGGTTTTTGTATGGGCATACGTTTTCAACTCCTTTGGGTGGATGACAAGGAACTCAATTACTAGATCATATGATATGAGCATTATTAGTTTTGTAAGAAACCACCAAACTATTTTCCAAAGTGACTGAACCATTTTGTATTCCCACCACCAATGAAAATTTCTGTTGCTCCACATCCTTGTCAGTATTTGGTGTTGTCAGCATTCTGGATTTTAGCCATTCTGATAGGTGTGTAATCTCATTGTTTTTTATTTTATTTGCATTTCCCTAATGACATATGATGTGGAGCATCTTTCCTATGCTTATTTGCCATCTGTATATCTTCTTTTGTCAGATGTCTATTAAAATTTGTGGCCCATTTTTTAATTGGGTTGTTTGTTTACTTGTTGAGTTTTAAGAGTTCTTTTTATACTTTGGATAACACTCCTTTATCTACTCCTAGTCTTATTGATTTTAGAGAAAGAGAGGAAGGGAGAGGGAAAGAGAGAGAGAAAAAAACATTTGTGACAGGGAATCTAACCAGAGACCCTTCAGTGCAAGGGCCTATGCTCTAACCACTATGCTTACTGATGAGGGTGTGTATTTTTTTCTTTTGGTATTCCATGTAATTTTTTCTTGATAACCACACGTGTGAAAAGAACTGCTAAAAATAGGCCCTTAGAAATGTGACGATGTGTGAGGGGAGGAGAAGAATTCTATAGTTCTTTGATTAGAGACACAGTCTTTAATGATTCTATCCTCTGGACTGTGAACTTCACAAGTGTTTCTCAGGTGGGTTTTTAAATATATGTTTTTATTGATTTCAGAGAGAGGAAGGGAGAGGGAGAGAGAGATGGAAACATCAATGATGAGAGAGAATCATTGATCGTCTGTCTCCTGCATGCCCCATACTGGGGATTGAGCCCACAACCTGGGCATATGCCATGACTGGGAATTGAATCGTAACCTCCTGATTCATGGGTCGACACTCAACCACTGAGCAACACTGGCCGGGCATCAGGTTTGCTTTTTTTGTTTTTTCTCTCATTTAGCGGGGACAGAGTGGCTAGAAGGGCTGGAGGTGAGACTTTCTCTTCCCCAGGGTAGTTAAGCTCTGACAACACCTTAGCTGTCTGGGCTCTGTTTAACAGTTTCCATGAGGATGGGCTTTATTCCAAAGAAGAGAGTACTCTGGGATATTTCAAAATGGCTCCTTTTCCTTTTCTGCCTGAAGCATGAGGGGATTTTTCTGCAATATTTTTTGTGAGAACCTAGTTGAGCTCCTGGGGGTAAATTTCATAAAATTGTGGGGTCTCCCCTGTGATTGGGCAGCCCTGGAGTGTTTAACTGAATTGTCCACACTGAGCCTCCAGCAGTTCCTGCTTGCAGGGCTCTGCTCTGTAAGCCATGACTCCCTGTGTTCACTTACCCTGTGTCCTGCCCTCTCTTACGTATGCAAGAAGAGCTGTTAATTTTTCAGTCTGGTCAACTTTTTATTTGTTAGGATGAGTGCTGACTTCTAAGGGAACAGAAAACTGTTAAGGTGCTGTTGATTTTAAGATAAGGAAGATTTGAATATTTTAACTGTCAAAGATCAAGTTGAAAGAAATAGATTGAATAGTGTAATTTCCCTGGCAAAAATGAGAATGGGTAAGATGCAGAATATAGGTTGAGGAATTATCTTTAAGTAAGGGGAAAGATACAAAGGAAGAAAGAAATGGCTGTTGATGTAGGCAGGTTTGTGGACTTAGAAGTGGGAATTTGAAGTTGCTCTTGTCCGGTGGTTCCACTTTTCTTGTGAACAGATGATCTGCTGAGTGAAGAAATCGAGGTTGGAGAAAAGGGCTGAACGTTTGACATGACCATTAGGGAGAAGGGGAAAATAACCTGGCCAGAGGAATGAGAACCCACCAGAGAATAGTGACCATGAATTCATAATGATGCCATCTGCCCTGCTGTGTGATATTCTCTGGCTGAATTTGCTACTTGGAGGCAGGTCATGAAACCAGATTGTTGGGTTCAGCCAGGGTGGAGATATCACCAGAAAGATGTGATGGGGGGTGGGGGAGGGGAGGAGTGGCCTAAGCAGTTTGGGGCCTGAGAAGAATATAATTGTGATGATGGAAATTTAATGTTGGCCATAGGAGAGGCTGCTAGTTTGAGAGAAAATAAAGGTGTCTGTGAAGGCAATTTTCAAGTGGTATCTAAGAAGATCTGTAGTGAAAGTAGTTTAATAAGCAAGGAGAAGAGATGGTGATTAGGGTCTTGTATTCTTGAATTCCTGAGCTAGAGAAAGAACAAGTTTATGGATGGTAATTTTAAGGCTGATTTGTGTGAAAATGTCTTAAACAGAAAGCTCTTAGTTTGTAAACACTTAAAATTCTGCAAAAGGAAAGTTTGATCTTTGTATCATAATAGTAGCAATAATATTTGAATCTGGGTTCATGACTTCCCATACCACTAAGTGTAAATTAGGCTGAGTCCTCTGCCTCTTGTTGCATTTTTGTGCTAACTCTGGTATGTAACTAGACCTACTGTTGTTTCCAAACATCCCTCTCATGTCCTCATTTCTCTTCTCCTCTCTTTTCCTTAAATAGTGCTTAATGCCGACAAACCTCATCCCATCCTATAATGAACTATCATTATCAGTGGAAGTGGGGCATCCCCTTCCCAGAGTGCTGGGGGTGGAGTCATTACAAGATCTCCAGAAAAAGAGTTTTCTGAGACTCGCAAGGGAGAATGAGTGATGTTTATTTGCGCGGAATTACATCTTTGTGTTTCTAAAGTCTCATTTACCCTACCCGTGGTTGGCAAACTGTGGCTCATGAGCCACATGCGGCTCTTTGGCCCCTTGAGTGTGGCTCTTCCTAAGCCTTAGGAGTACCCTAATTAAGTTGATAACAATGTACCTACCTATATAGTTTAAGTTTAAAAAATTTGGCTCTCAAAAGAAATTTCAGTCATTGTCCTGTTGATATTTGGCTCTGTTGACTAATGAGTTTGCTGACCACTGTCCTAGTCCAGGCTTTGGAAGAAGTGTAGTTGGGGCTACAGTAGAGCTCAAGTCAGAGCCAGTGTCCAGCATTTCCATTCCATGTTGCAGCCAGGTCCAGTTCAGCATCGGGCTAGTTACAGTTCATTGTGTGTGGGTGAAGGCCGGAAGCAGGAGCGAGAGCCCTGAAAGCCAGGAGTCCAGGGCAACAGGCCAAGAGCCAGGAGAGTTAACTCCTTTGTTTAGGGAATTAAATATCACAAACCTTCCCCAGCTTGCAGTGGCCATGCTTACTCTGGCCAGTGACCTGTTCCCAGCCAGCATCTTCCCTAGTCTCCCCAACTTTACTGGGTATGCGTCTAAGTTCCCCCTTTCCAGACCAGTCCCCCCAGTGATCTGCAGGGAATAGACCAGTGGCTCCCTGGGGAGTTAAACCTGCAGCGTACCAGCAGATCTGCCCAAATGACATGCCCGTAATATCTGGCCTTCCCTTTGCTCCTTTCCTGTTATTAATAATTATGTTAATCACAACAGTATCACTGTCACCTCCTGATCTGTGTGATTTATACAGGAGCCTTGGGAGAGACCATGCCTTACTCATCTGCTATTTGCTATTAACACAGGTAACTTCTATCTCTAAGATTGACTCTGTAATTCAAATCTGAAAATTCCGGCATGATGGTGGGCAGCTGGGGTGAGGTATATTTCATTGGGTAGAGTCTTTTGGTGCCTGCCCAATGGGACCGAGATGATTCCTTCTTTACTTCCTTATTACTTTGAATAGTTGGAGCTTGGGCTGTTTTTGCTGAGCCTTGCTGTTTATAAGGCCTGCCTTTGAGTGGATTGATAAAAAGACATTGTATTTGCTTTTTCTTGTTGCTATAATAAGTTACTATAAACTTAGCAATTTAAATTAACGCAAATTTGTTATCTTAGAGCTCTGTAGGTGAGAAGTATGGGTAGGCATGGCTGGTTTCTCAGTTCCCGGTCTTCAGAGATATACAGCTGTTGGCTGGTGTAGGCTGTGGATGTGGCCTGGAGGCTTTAGGGGAAAATACACTTTCAAGCTCATTCAAGATTTTGGCAGAATTAAGTTCCATATGGGTTTAGGGCTGGGCTGAGGCACCTGTTTCCTTGCTGCATGTTGTCTAAGTGTTATTCTCACCTTCTACGGGCCACCCATATTTCTTGTCCTATGGTCCCCTTATTTCATCTTCAAAGTCAGCAACCATGGGTTGAGTCCTTCACATGCTTTGAATCCCTCTGACTTCTCCTGCTTCATATATCCTGCCTCCAGCCAGAGAAAGCCCTCTGCTTTTAAGGAGTCATTGATTAGATTGGGCTCACTTTGCTAATCCATGAGAATCTCTCAACTTTAAGGTCCTACATTTGAAAAGTTCATTTAGCACTTTATATACCTTTGTTCTTCAGTATATAATTTCCTTTTGCCCTGATTGCCTTAGTTTTAATCTTTTGTTTTCAGCAATTTGAAAATAATATGTCTAGCTATTGTTTTTGTGTGTATTTATTCTATTTGATGGGTTTTTAAGCTTCTTAGATTTGTGGGTTGGTGCCCATCATTGATTTAGAAAAATTTCAACTATTTCTCTCTTCAAATATTTCTTCTGCTCAGTTCTCTTTCTCTTCTAATTTTCTAATTACATGCATATTGAACTGGTTTATATTGTCCCTCTTAAATGCTCTATTTTTTTTTTAAAAAAAGTCATTCCTTTTTATTTGTTTATTACAATGTTTTTCATTTCTGACATCTCAATATGATTCATTATTACACTTTTCTTCTCTCTTCTCAGATTATCATCTGATTGTACATACTGTCCACATTTTCCACTAGAGTCTTATGCATATTTATCATAGTTATAAATTTTCTATCTGATAGTTCTAACATCTGTGTCATAAAAGTCTGTTTCTATAGATTGCTTTGTCTTTTGACAGTTTTTTTTCCTTCTTTGTATATCTCATTTTTTGGTTGTTTTAAACTTAGCATCTTTGTAGGACAAAAGAGACAGAGGAAAATAGTTTCATGTCTGAAAATTAGCATACATTTTCTTTTGTTGAGTCTTTAGGTTGAGACATTTAGGTCATGGGTTGAGCTAGATTTGTTGTTTGCCACAGTTACTTCAATGTGCTACAGGATTCAGATTCCTCTGGCATTGCCTTGCAGCCAGAGCTGACTGACCAGAGGGTATTTCTCAGTGTCTTCCCTTTGAGCCTGCACCTCAGAGGTTCTCTCCATGCTCCTGATGCTGCCTCAGCATTAAACTGCGATTACTTGTTATTCATTGCTTGTTAGCGTGTTGCTAGGGGACTTGGGGAGTGTTTCTTCTGTTGTTCTGATCCAGACTCAGTCTTAGGAAGGCACCCTTTCCTGGGTCTTAGGAGTGGAGTGTTCTCAGTGATCCTGACTCCCTCTCTAAGGGTCTGGGTTTAGGAGGTATTCCTGACCTTCTCCCAGGGAGAAGATATGTTTTTCTAGTGCCTTCTCCCAGCTCCAGGTGGCTCTTCAACTGTGCTCCAGGGCATGTCGTGTCCCCCATGGGGCTAGGAGAGATAGGAGAGAAGGATCTGGGTGGTACTTCATGACTTTCCACAGTGGCTGCTCTTTCCCCAGCCTTGAGCCACAAAGGAGGCTTTCTCATGACTCTCTTGCTGCTTCCAATCTTTCTATTAAGTAACAATGCGTTTCATGTAGAAAAACCATCAAGTGGGTGCAGATTCTCCTCATGTCTGAAGTTCCCAGGCATTCTGCATTCTCATGATATTCCACACTAGGCCGAGAGGAATTCGTTATAATTTCCAACCAAATTCTTCTTACCAGCTCCTATGACATCCACTGACATCTCTCCTTGGATGTGCTTGTCTTTTCTTAGATTCCAGGTTTCCCTACGATCTCAGTTCTGAATAATTTTTAAAAGCCAGCAAATTTGAAGATTGTTTGGGTGCTCTTTTTTGATTATTATAGGGTGGGAGTGATATTTTTTCCTCCTTTCTACATCCTAATATACATGGATGTAGAAATAAGAAGTTTGATGTTTTAAGGAAGTTTTGAAACACTTTTATACTATATATTCCTTTTTTAAAACTATAGCTATGCATACTCTTTTCATTAGTTTTCCCAAAATAGTACATGAGAGTATATTTTTTTCAGATGGTAAAATTATCCTGGATCAGAACACTGCTGTAAAGTATATCCTCAAAGTACATTTTCTGTAATGGAGTGAGACTGCAAAGAAAATGCTTGTTCCAACCGTTGCTTTGCCTCTTTCTCTCACTCATATAAACTCTCCTCTGTTCTGTTTCATTTCTTAGTCAAATTATTGTTTGTAGCCACATGTTTCTCAATAGGGCCAATTTTTATGAGCTCTTCCAGAAAAAAGTAACATGCAGTTATGCTGAGTCCCAGCACAGTCTTCCTGCACATGAGCTGAACTGTGAGCAGTGGAGCTCCGATCACAGTTGAAGTTTGATTCTCCCCTGACAAGTAAATTAACATCTCCGGTTTTCCGCTTCCTCATGTGTCTAGCTCTCCTTGTTTCTCACTAGCTGATCCTCAGCCTCCTTTGCAGACTCATCCTCATCTCACCAATCTCTTAAATTGGAGTGTGCCAGGACTGAGGCCTTGGGTGTCTTCGCTCTCCTCTCTCCTCCCTTGTGATCTCATCTAGTTTAATGACTTTAAATATCATCTAACCACTAACAAGCTGAACATTTCTATCTCCAGCCCTGACCACACCCCTCAACTTCAGACCTATTTATCCAGGTCCCTACTCAGTATCTCTGCTAGCCTTTCTAATAGGTTTATGAAGGGAATCAGATACCAGGAAACAGCAGTGGTATCTGCCCCCTCATCTGACATACCATGTGTCTTACTTATTATTTGTCTATCTCTTCTCATTAGAATGTAAGCTCAATGAAAACATGGATTTTTTTGTTTTGTTCACAGGCATATTGTTAGCTCATAGAAGAGAACTTGGCATATCTAGATGCTCAATAAATATTTGTTGAATGAATGAATGAATGAGTGAATGAGTGAATGGATGAATGAATAATTGAATTTCTATCATAATTTGAAAAAAATCTATCATTCCTACAGGTTTGTCAATAGATGCAAAAGATTCTTCCATGTGTAAAGTATTGTCAATACTATTGTTATCAGTGAAAGTGGGTTATCCCTTTCGATATAGAAAGTGGACTCTTTACAATATCTCTAGAAAAAGAATTTTCTGAGACTCACATGGGAGGATGAGTGATTTTTATTTGCGTGGAATTACATCCTTGGGTTTCCAAAATCCCATTTCCCATAATTCAGTCTTGGTAGGTGTGCAGCTGGGGTTTCAGTAGAGTTAAAAGCAAAGCCAGCATCCAAAGTTTCTGTTTCATGGTAGAGCTGGGTCCAGTGTAGCAACAGGCTAGTTGTAGTCAATTACTGCATTGTGTGGGGTCCACATGGCCCTAAGCCATGTGGGTGAATATAGGACTATGAGAGCCCTGCAAGCCAAGAGCCAAGAGCAACCAGGAGCACAAGAGAGCAGGAATGCAGGGGCCAGAGAGTGAACACCTTTGTTTAGGGTATTAAATATCCCAAATCTTCCCACACTTACAGTGGCCATGCCCACTCTGGCCAATGACCTGTTCCCATGTGTGACTGACAGACAATTACCTTCTCTATGTCTCCCAGACTTTACTGGGCATGCGTCTATTCTCCACCCTGTTCAGTCCCTTCCCCCAGCCATCTGTAGGGAATGGACTGTTGGCTTCCTGGGGAGTGTTAAACTGCAGTTTCCTGGTAAAGTTGCACAAATGACATGCCTATACTTTTTTGGTCTTCCCTTTGCTCCTTTTCTGTTATTTATAACGAGGTTAATTATAACGGTACCACTATTACTTAATATTGTTGTTATGGATGAGAGACCAGTTGGGAGCCGAAAACCAAGATTACAGGCTGTATTAGAGGAAAGAGACCTGCTGGGCTGTCTTGCAATGGGAGGACAGCAACCCGTGCAGAGGTGGGCACTCCTTTTGAGGGGCGGAATGGGAAGGAATGGGGGCTTAGTGTACTCGGCGCACGCTGATTGGTGGCTGAATGTATGATCCATATAGGAACAAGGGCTTAGGGTATTTGGCAGGTGTGGATTGGTGGTCCAATGTATAGTCCATATAAGGTACATGGTTAATCATTCAGGTATTTTCGGGCTGCAGGTTACATCATACTCCGCCCACCAGTTGGGGGAAGGGAGGATCTACCAATTGATAATGTATACTTATAATTGGAAGATATCTGTGAAGTGGAAATATTTTTAAAATTGTCAAAATAATGGAAGATTTAAGCACGGAATTGTCTAACTTAAATCTTATGAAGAACAGAAATACACAGATCATATATCTAGTATGGCTCCCAATAAGTTACTAACTGTAATGGAAACTAAATCAGCACAGTCACTCATGACAAAAATTATCTTCATTAAAAAAAATTATTCATCTTCAGGGAGGGGATCCTCTAGGGCCAGTCCTGTCCCCACTCAGATGATACTGTTGTGACATTTGCCTGATATGCATTGAGTGTGGTGCTTGGACTTGTGTCAGGAATAAGGCCCGTTTCTTTCTCAGGCAAACTCGTTGTTTTCTTGGGCAGACAGCAAGCTCTTCAAGCTAGGACTACGTAGCAGGGATTGTCGGCCTCCGAACCACCATTTCTCTCTGCCTGATGACACGTGTGTTGATTGCTCTCTGTGGTTATGAAGAGCTTTTGCTGAGTTTATGAGGAAGACATGTCCTGGTTTCCCTGCCTAGTCTCTTGCGAGCCAAGCCGTAGGATTCTGTAAAAATAAAACCCAAGTTAACAAATGAATGACAAACACATTTTACTTTTGTCCTGGGATTGGTGGAAACATGCCATTTCCGATAAAAATAAAAGCTGCCTCTGCACATTTCCATGTGTGCTTTTGTGTCTTGTGGATTTATATGCTAATTATCTGGCATTTTAATTGGGGCCCAGAACTGCAGGAAAAAAGGGTTCTCTATCCCTTGAATACTAATGCAGATTAATATTGGCCCCTACACACATTTTTTGTGCTAAGATGATCTAGGGCAGATTATCTACTAAGACTATCTATGAATAATGTGAAGGCCCATGGAACTGGCTGGACCTTGTTCTGTGTCATACCATGTATTTTTGAAAGGAGTGGCTAACAATACTGTAAAAATATTTGCAATTGCTTATCACAGTCAGTTTATTGCCATTTTACTTATTTCATCGCATAATTAATATTTAAATTATAATAGTGAAGGACAGAGGGAAGGAATAAAAAGTAAAGAGAGACTCCCAGGGAATGGCCATTCTAAAAATAAATGTATTGGGGGAAGTTAGGGACAGCATATAAATGAAAAGAATTCTTAAATTGATTAGAAGTGATTCCGTGACTAATGGCTAACCAGTGAAATTCTATTCAAAGGGTAATTCCAAGATTTCATAATTCCCAGCCCTCTTCAGACTTTTTATAATTTTGCCAAAAAAATCAGAGTTGTTGCCTTTTTGGCCCAAAGTTAATGCTTCCTGTTTGTATTGCTGTTTCCAAGTTTTGGGTTATTATGCCCCATTAACAAATAACAATAAGTCTCTCAAATACCACTGAATTATTTCTAAAAGGCAAATATCTCATGTATATTCCTAAATGCCATATTTGAGAGGAAAATATTCTGATGAAAAACAGAAATGCAGTACCTAGGATTGCTGTAGTTGGGCCATTGCTAAAGGAACTAGTGTTTGGGAGGGTAGAGGGTTCTCAGTTCATCCTAACAGCTAATCCAGTCTGACTCCAGTGGATCTGTCTAGTGTCATTATTAGAAAGAACTGACACGATTACTTTCAAGTCCCTTGCAACTCTGAGAGTCCAAGGACCTATGAACATGATCCTTCTATTTCAACCAAAGCGACCTATTTCTTTTTGTAACTAAGTGTAAGATGTGTAGTTCAATATGAGTTTCTGCTTCCTCCATTTTCCACCTGAAATGCTCTTCCAAGTCCTGCTTTTCATTTGGCTTTTTCTTTCAAGGTTCAGCTGAAGTTCCAACTTCCCCATGAATCTTTCCCTGGACAGAAACCTCTAATCCCTCTGAATGCAATAAATGACAAACATTACTTTTTATAAATAGTATCTCCAACTGTCTGGTCATTTTCTCAAAGGCAAAAATGGTATCACTTCCTCAGAGAAGTGTTCCTAAAAATATCTTCCTCCTTGCCTCAGAAACTCCCTTTTCTTTCTTTGCAAACGCTCTCTCTGGATATAGCCCTCATCATGTGTTAGAGTTAACACTTAAACATCAGTAGCCCTCATTTCAGAGGTACCAGGGTTGGAAGTGTCTTACTCATTTTTGCGTATGTACTGTTTCACCTGGGCCTGCAACATTATTTTGTAAGTTTCTTTTCTTTTTCATCTATAACAGCGGTTCTCAACCTGTGGGTCATGACCCCTTTGGCGATCGAACAACCCTTTCACAGGGGTCGCCTAAGACCATCCTGCATATCAGATATTTACATTACGAATAATAACAGTAGCAACGAAAATAATTTTATGGTTGGGTCACAACATGAGGAACTGTATTTAAAGGGCCAGAAGGGAGAGCGGCCCCGAATTCTGTTTGGAAGTATCTTTGAGCTCGCTTCGCCACCATGAGCAAAGCTCACCCTCCCGAGTTAAAAAAATTTATGGACAAGAAGTTGTCATTGAAATTAAATGGTGGCAGACATGTCCAAGGAATATTACGGGGATTTGATCCCTTTATGAATCTTGTGATAGATGAATGTGTGGAGATGGCAACTGGTGGGCAACAGAACGATATTGGAATGGTGGTAATACGAGGAAATAGTATCATCATGTTAGAAGCCTTGGAACGAGTATGAAGAACGGCTATAGTTACCAGAGAAATCAACTGCTTCCACATGTCCCCTCTCCATAGCACCTGTTTTACTACAATATAAAAATAGAGTCCAGTCCATTTTCACATTGAACTTTTGTTAAATAAACTTTTGTATTGGTCAAAAAATAAAAAATAAAATAAAGGGCCAGAAGGTTGAGAACCACTGATCTATAAAGATAGCCTTATTTTGACCTTTATGCCAGGAGCATTCAGGAGTCATCTACTATTTTAGTGCTAGATGTAGGAGGAGGAAGAGGTAACATAAAGTAGGATTGTGTGATTATTACATACAATATGAAGAAGGATAGATTGGAGAGGTGATGAATTTGATTATTATAACAATGGGTAGGATTGCCAGTCTTTTCAGGATAAGTCTATGGGAAGACCCATGGCTCCATCCCCCAAAAAGAAATGAGGCCATCCGATATGGGGGTTGGGGAGAATTATATTTGAAGAGTGAAAAAAAAATCAAAGATGCATCAAGAGGATGCAGGATAAGGTTTCAGAAGTTAGGAATGAAAAGAAAGAGAGAGGGAGAAAAGTTAAGAGCAAGTACCAGCTCAGGGGAACTAAGTAGGATTTTACAGAAACAAAGGGACAGATAATATGCAACATTTATCTAGACTGCATACAGGAGAAAATTGACAAGTCAAGGTTGAGATGGTGTTGTCGTTATAGCAGCAGTGTCTCAAATAACTCTCTGTTCACTTTTTAAAGGTGAATTGAATAGGAAGAGTGGCAGTTTTGACCAAAACTTAAGGGATTTATTTGTAGGCCAGAGACAAAAATTGCTTCTTCCCCCCAGAGACCAGAATACCAATAGGAAGAGCTAAGATGTTGTTCAATAGTATACAAATGGAGTGAATTAGAAATAATAAGCAGTGATTTTATTGAAAAGGCTAGGAAAGAGGGTAAAATTGGAATGGCTGGGAAAGTGATTCATTTACAACCTGTTTTATGTAATTTAGAATGTATCAAACCACAATCTATATGTGGTTTGTCATTTAGAGACTCTTCAGTTATAACAAAATTAGTGGGATCTGAAATGACCTGCCTTAAAGTGGGCAAGTAGAAAGAAAGAAAACAGGGAAAGTCACTTTTTCCTCAAATTTAGCTTTTCAGAAGAGAACCACTACTCAAAGCCCAGAGCGACAGTGAAGCAAAGTCATAGGCATCTTTGAATTCGGAATTTTCTGTTTGCTGCCAGTTTTATAGCAAGGCCTGAACAATGACTCTGCAAGGGCAACTCAGGTGCCTAGGACTGTTTCAGAAGAAGGGAAATAAGGAAGGCAGAGGAGTCAACTGGTTTTTGAGGAAGACGGGGTTTGCGTGTCATCGATGACAGTTCACGAAGTCGGGAGAACTAAAGCTGAATGAGTTTTCAGAAATAGAGGTACCGGTTTCAGAGAAAGCCAAGTTACTTGGTAGTTAGCAGCTAAGTTATTATTGAAGACCTGACTGTAAAGGAATTCCCTAGGAGCAAAAGACTGAACCTAAGTGAACTACCAAGTTGTGAGGCCAGAAGAGGAAGAAAAGTAAGGGAAAGAAGTGTTCTTAAAATATGAGGAGATTGAAGATACCACTGTGTCCCAGAGTAAAACCAAGGGGGTGTGTGGGGGTGGGGGTGTGCATTCATGTAAAAGCACATGCATTAAGGTGGTCAAACGTGTTAAATGCTATAGAGAAGTTATGAAGATGGGCACCTAAGCAAATGTCTAAACATGGACTCTCCAATCTGCACGACACATGTCTCAGATAGTTCTAGAATCATTACAACCATGGAAATTGTGTAATGCTAGTATGGGAAATAATAGGTAAATTTAAGAAATTAGTCCATCATTGCTCATTAGAGAGGACTGAGGAGCATCTCTTCATCCTCAGTGGGTGGAGTTTAGTATGCTGGATTTAGCGTCATGGCTGCGGCCGCACTGTCCTAGCTCCATGAAACTGGACATCATGTTTCTGTGAATGACTATTGTGAAATGCCTGGGGTAGGGTGGACACTACAGAAATTAAGTATATGTATTATTTTATGTTTTGACCCCTTAGAAATAACTTCTTGCTCAGAGGAATGATTTCTGTGTGGGAACAATATGAAATGGCATCAGATGCTTATGATCTGATATTAATTTTAAATTAGAGAGTGGATGGAAAGACTGTTTTGAGCAGCAGGATAGATTGATAGAATATGCCTTACGCAATGCCTTGTAGGATGGATTATCACAGACATCAACCCCCAGACACTCATCTTCACTTTTCCTCAGCCTGCAATCCCTTCCTGCCATCCTCTGGACAAATCCTTCTTACCACTCAAGACCCAGCTCAGAGGCTACTTCTTCTATGAGACCATTCCTGACCCACCCATTTCTAATTACTTAGTGTTCCTCTTTATCACCTCAGCTGCAGCTTACTCTACTATGTAGAATTTATTGAGTAATAACTCACACAAGTCTGTATCTTCTAATATAATAACACTAGAGGCCCAGGGCAAGAAATCTGTGCGTGGGAAGGGGGGGTACCCTCAGCCCAGCCTGCACCCTCTCCAATCTGGGACCCCTTGGGGGATGTCCAACTGCCAGTTTAGGTCTGATCTCGGGGATTGGGCCTAAACCAGCAGTTGAACATCCCTCTCATAATCCGGGAACTGCTGGTTCCTAACTGCTCACCTGCCTGCCTGCCTGATGGCCCCTAACTGCCCCCCTGCCAGCCTGATCACCCCCAACTGCCTCTGCCTGCCAGTCTGATCTCCTCTAACTGCCCCCCTGCCAGCCTGATCACCCCCAACTGCCCCCATCTGCTGGCCTGGTTGTCCCTAACTGCCACCCCCCCGCCAGCCTGGTTTCCCCTTACTGCCCCCCCGCTGGCCTGGACAACCCCCTACTGCCTCCCACCCCCATCAGCCTGGCCATCACAACTGCCCACACTGCTGACCTGGCCACCCCATGCAGCCAGGTGCTCAAGCGATTGGTCATCCCTCACTAACCCCCTTGGTGTCCGGGTTACACTACACAGCTGTGACGGTCATG
>NW_005871279.1:1401872-1464365 GCF_000147115.1 Myotis lucifugus
CTCCCTTCCTAAAGCACTGCCTCTTAGAAAACCAGGCAAAGAATCTCTGATGACATGGAAACATTAACACCCACATAGCCAAAATATTCACAATAATCTCACAAACAATACAGTGAGTTTATGCAATTGCCATATGGACTCAATAGAACAGATCTCAAATGTAATGATAGAAACTTTATAAGACCAAGTCCTCATCTCTAAAATGAATACCAAATGCTACCTAAATTCAATTATGAAACTAATTCACTAGGTGATATGGGTCAAAAGTACAGGTTATAAAATAGTACTTAAAATAGAATCTTATTTTGTAAGATAGCATCTATATTATATCAGAAAAAATATCTAACAGGACATATAAAATATTTTTCAGAAGACCTCTCTGCATATTAAATAATAGGTTATTTTAAAAACAAATTTTAACTCTTTTGTAACTCTTACATTTTGTTATTAAGATAAATGTGTATTATTTGCATACTTTTTAAGTTAAAAAGTCAGTGCATCGATTATTATTGGGGTGGGGTGGAAAGGGAGATGAAAGAGGAATAGGAATTGTGCTACCAACTTGGGCTAAACAAGGCAATAAAGAAGTAATTTGTGGAAGACAGATTATAAAATATAAGCAGCATAATTCTCAGGCTGTCCTTGCTAGTAGAGTCAATTAGAGACAATTATTTTACTTTCTTTTAACTTTGGCTAAAGAATGGAATTAATAATTGATTTTTTAGAGAAAAGTAAGCCTTTATCATGCTTCGTTCAAAAAATAACTGGCTGACTTTGTTATAATAACAATTGGTTTTAATAGCACATGATGTTTGCATGAGGACCTGTACTGTTTGAATTCCATTTCAACTGTAATCTATTTGTGAAATATTTTTGGTGTTTGTTTATTTAAAAACAGCATTTTTTTCTACCCCAAAAAATTTCTTGGCTCTGAGCATTTTACTTGAGTTGTTGCTGAGGGCACATGAGGCAAGATTCCTACCATGTGGACATACTTTATAACTGTAGAAGATTTAAATTTTGTATTATTCATTTCTCAGAAGTGCATGCATGTGTCTGTGTGGGGGGGGTGGGGGGAGTTGGCAGGGGAAAATAATTTAGATTTGCTTTTAACACAATGACAGATCTTTTAATGTGGTCTAGAGGGGCCCCATCAGACTCCTGAAGCCTCCTTGCTCACCCCTTGCCCCATTCCATCCCAGCCACACTGACCTTCTTCAGGGTGCACTAGGAGACTTCTTCCCTCAGCACAGTGCTCATGCTATTCCAGCCTCCTGGGAATGCTGCTCCTGCCCTCTCCTCACCCCATATGCACATTGACACTGTGGCTGACTAATTCCTACCCATCCTTAAGATCTGTCACCTCCTCAGATCACAGCAGCTGTGTTGCTATGGAAGGTCTGGGCACCCCAACAATGGAACCTCAGATTTTTACTCTAGAATTCCCTTGTGTCTATTTTCTGCTACCAAGAGCTGCCTTGTCCTATATACTTTATCTTTTTTATTCAGCTTTATGATAGCTTCTGTTACCTAACAGTTTACTATCTCAGCCTTAACTGGCTTTGGTTCCTTGTTACCTCTTCTGGCCCCTCTTCCTCTGCTCTCCTTATAGCTTAAATGGATTGGGGAATGGTGTGACCAGTGGAAATTGAATTACATTTTCAGTGTCTAAGGGACAATTTCCCATGAATAGTACATGGAACACTCAAAAGACAATCTTGTTTCTTCATTTTCTACTTTAGAATTTGGAATGGGTTGGGGGCAAATCATCACAGCTTCTAAGTTCTAAATACAAGAAAAAGAGAAAAAAGCTAACTTAGTCATAATAAAAAAGAGTTATGAGAAATACTTCCTTTTTATTTTTTAAATTTTAAGTCAAAAAGACATTTCCCCCTAAATAGTTTATTTAGTTATATTTTGCTAACATTTTACAAATGTTTTAAAATTTCACTTTAAGAACCTGGTCTTAAGCTCGAATCACATCCACCATGCAGGCTGAGAAATTTTAATAATGTCATACCAGTAGGCAATGATATCAACCCATTTTGGCTTTCTTTTCCTAGAAAAGTTCAAACGCTACATTAATTACAACCATCAGAGAAGTTAATGATATGTGTATATACATATATATATCGAATTTCAGTATTTTATTAATATTAAAAACATTTTAGACATTTAAAATGTTTTAATTCTGTTTGAATTTTAATTCATTGAAAAAGAAACAGTGAAAAATATTATCAAAATAGCAATAAATTCTGTCATTATTTAGTTACATATCAGATGAACCCAACTAAGGCATTTGGTTCACAAGGTCAAAGTTTACATCAAATTTCACTTTAACATTAGGTATCCTATATAATAAAAGCTCAGTGACTGAAATGGCAGGAAAACCAGAACAACCAGAGACCAGAATGACCACAGCCCCTGAGCCCGGCCAGCCACCCCCAGTGAGCAGTTAGGGGTGATCAGGGAGGCAGGCAGAGTGCTTAGGAGCGATCAGGCAGGCAGAGGCAGTTGGGATTAGGCAGGCATGTGAGTGGTTAGGGTCGATTAGGCCGACAGGCAAGTGGTTAGGGGCGACCAGGCAGGCAGAGGGGTTAGGGGTGATCAGGCTGGCAGGCAAGTGGTTAGGGGCAATCAGGCAGGCAGGCAGAGGCTGTTAGGGGTGATCAGGCAGGCAGGTGAGTGGTTAGGGGTGATCAGACAGGCAGGCGAGCAGTTAGGGGCCAGTGGTCCCGGATTGCGAGAGGGATGTCCAAATGCTGGTTTAGGCCCAATCCACAGTGGGATCGGGCCTAAACCGGCAGTCAGACATCCCCCGAGGGGTCCCAGACTGTGAGAGGGTGCACGCCGGGCTGAGGGACCCCACTCCAGTGCACAAATTTCATACACCAGGCCTCTAGTAAGTAATAATAAAGTTAATCTTTCCAGAACCAGCTAATTCTCTGGTGAATAAATATTAACATAATTATTATAGGCTAAAATATTTTTAAAACTGAACTGACTAGAGATTGAGAAGACAACTTAGTAATTTATCCTGTATCATAATCATTGGCAGAAAGCTTATTTATTGCATTCTGGATAAATTGGAGTTACTTTAAAATCATTCTTGTAACAAGATAAGTGGTTTTGTCTTTATTAATGACTAAAGATAGAAATCCAAGGGTTGAAAGTTATTAATTTTATTTTACAACATATATTTAATGATAGTGACCAAACAGGATAGCTCATTTTCTCGATGATCACAATTTGGTGTTGTCCTCAAGCAAGAGTAATAGTCACAATCTTAAATGTTAATATAAAAATTGAAAAGTTTGACAGTTTCTTAGAAGGTTAAACATGAAGTTAGCATATTTTATATCTAAGTATTTACCTATCTATATATATAAAAGCCTAAGCAACCGAACAACCAAATGACTGAACGATCGGTAAACTGGTCACTATGACACGCATTGACCACCAGGGGGCATATGCTCAATGCAGGAGCTGCCCCTTGGTGGTTAATGTGCTCCCACAGCCAACCTCACCCAGTCTGCCAACCTCCCACAGTCCCTCCCGCAAAACAGGAAGCAGACTAGTGGTTACCTGATGCTAAGGGTGGGAGCAGGAATTGACACAGGGGAGTGTTTTAGAGTGATGAAAATGTTCTCAAACTGGAATTTGGTGGATTTAGTAAATTCTAGAAGTTTTCTAAAAATTATTGAAATGTATACTTACAGTGGGTGAATTTTATGGTGTATGATTGTACTTCACAAAAGCTGTTAACAATTATATGTGACAGTCACATTCTTTCTACATCCCTATAAAAATTTGTGTTCTCTTTTTCACATTTGAGGTGTAATTTTATATTTCTGTGAAAAATAAATGTTATCTGGAAATTACTGGGCTAGTGTTTCTAGAAACAAATTTTCTTTCTGATTTATTTTCCTGCATTTCTATAGGAAGATATTCTGTCTAGATGAGGTGTTAGGGATAGCCTTAAGATTGAGAATGTATTTGGGATTCCACAATTCATTCCACAGAGGAAGACAATGAGCCTTATAGAGGACAGGTGATCTAGGCCAAACACAATGAAAGGCAAAGTTGATGCCAAACCCTGATAGTGACCAAACAGGATAGCTCCCACAACATATTAAAATGGGATGCCCCACTATGGGGTTATTAGCAAGTGGCCCTGTCTGTCTTAGTGCCTGAGGCCACGCAATCACACTCTCATGGTGGTTTAGTCATTTTTCTCTAGGGCTTTAAAAAATGTTTTTATTGATTTGAGAGAGGGAGAGAGAAAGAAACATCGATGAAAGGAGAAACATCAATCAGTTGCTTCCTGCACGCACCCAGACTGGACCCCTGGGGATCTAACGCTGACCTGGAATGGAACCAGAAATGTTCAGTGCATGGGAGGACACTCAACCAACTGAGCCACACCTGCTAGGGCTCCTCTAGGACTTTTTGATGCTGTGAAAGCTCAAAATAAGTAGCTATATACCATCAGCACCGGGTACTTATTAACTAAGCAAATTTTAAACAATTCACGAAGATTGCAAATGTCTAAACAGTGATGGTGGATAAAACCATCATTTCAGCTCCATGTCATGTTTTCATTTGTGAGACTTTGCAAAGTACGTAAATAAATAAAAGCCAGATTTATTTAACAAAGTATTATTAATGATTGACAGATTTTTACAAGATAGCAAAATTTTTATTTTCATCGAGTCTTTCCAATTTGCTCCCTGCAGCAACGTTTTCACAATGGGAGTATTTATACTTGTATGTGCAAGATTTCTTCTAGTGCAAGTCAAAATTGTGCATTTTCTGTTTCAACCTATAAAGAAGCATTTTGGCTACATTTGACTTTTACTTGCTTGATGGAATTTACCATGTACCCAAATTGGAGTTATTGAGAAAAGAACACAAAAAAGAGTCCTTTAGGGAAATTGACCAAATAGAGTACTATTAATCAGAATGACAGCTTTTCTGACTTTTGATACCAGATCATTGTAAAATTGTCAGGATAAGCAATTTTTTTTCTTATGTCACATGTTTAAACTTACCCACTTTCTTCTTGGTGAAAATCACTCTTCGATAAGAAAGTCAATATCACACTTTGCTGTTAAAAGAGGCTCTCTTGTGCCTGGTGTCCCATTAGCTGGGAGTGAGAGGGAAAGATAGCAGATACTTTGGTATCAATGCCTTAAGCCTTCCAGTGAAGATGAAACCATTGCATAGTTTTGTCTGCATTTACTATGAAGCATTTGTTAAAGTCTTATAATTAAGCATTTATTGCAAATAGAAGAGTTTATAGTTTTGTTTGCCTGGTAAATAGCATAAGGTAAATAAATATGTGGAATATACATAAATTCTCCCTTGTACTCATAGAAAATTTTATAAAAATATAATCAGCATTTTAAAAAATTAGTAAATCAAGACAGATTGCTATTTTGTGAAGATACTGGAAGATGTGAAAATCTTGCTTTTAATAATAATTATCTGAATACTATGCAGTAAAAATAACAACAAAAAAGCTACTTATTCATGCAACAAAATTATACATCTCCAAAACATTATGTTGACTGCAAGAAGCCTTACATAAAAGAGTACATATTGTATGATTCTATTTAACTGAAGTCTAGAACAGGCAAAACTAATCTAGTAAAAATCAGAATAGTTGTTTCTAGGAGGATGGGGTGGGAATGGACTGAGAAGGAGCATGAGGAAACTTTCTAGATTGATGATAATTTTCTAAATCTTAATAGAGTTTTGGGTTCACAGATACATGGCATTTGGAAAAAATAAGTAATGTGTAGTTAAGATTTCCATTTTATGTAAATTTATCTCAATAGAAAAATAAATATTGAATTCTAATGATATGCATGCTGAAGTGTTTGAGAGTGAAGAATACTGAAGTGTAACTTACTTTGAAATTTATTTAAAAAATAAGATGAATTGATGGATGGATAGAGGGATAGAGAGATGAATCAATATGTGATAAAACATGGACTCTTGGTAGCTCTACCGATGTGCACTGCACAATTCTTTCAATGCATCTGTAGGTTTGATACTTTTTATAAAAAAAAATGTTAACTCATCTTCTAAGTCTCTAAAAAGTTTGGTTAGATCTAAAGACACACAACTGGTGCTAGAAGTAAGAGGAATTTTCCAGACATGTATAACATTTTATTTTGTGTGTCTCCAGAAATTATAATTCTAGAAAACCCTAATTCTCAGAGTTTGTTCACAGATCAAAATAAATATAAAATGGTCATGCTATGAAATCTAACAGTATTGTAGGTGAGGTCCTTTTTTCTCTATATTGCATTGCATATCTATAAATCTTTTTAAAAAGATATTGGCCCATTGATTTTATTTTTGATGCACCAAGTTTGCACAGAGTAATGGTACTCAAACTTGAGTATACATCAGAATTCCCCAAACAGCTTGTTAAAATACAAATTGTTGCCCCCATCTCAGATTTCTGATTCGAGAGGTTTGGGGTGGGGTCTGAGGAGGTGGAAATATGGCATCCCCAGGTGATGCTGATGCTCTGACTGGGGCACTGTTAAGAACCCTCTCATGGAGGCTCTCCCTCCTTCCACAAGGCGCACCTACTGCCATCACTCCTTACTTTAAAGGGCAGCACAATGTCAGCAGATCAACTCCAGGATTTTCAGGAAAATCAAGCAGAAAAAGAACAAAAAGAAGGGATATGAGTTTTGTTAAATCCCTTAGCCTGTTCCAGTTTTTCTTTTACATGTATTAAAAAAATAATAATTACTAAGAATATACCAGTTGTCTAAAACAGTATAGAAAGAGTATTATAAATAGACTTTGAGACCCACTTCCCTACCTGCATTTGCATATCCTTGTGAAATAAAAATTATTTTTGTGACTAGTTTAACAAATCTGAAGGGACACTTTTTGTACATATTTTCTTTCCACCTCTTCTATCAGATTTAGAGCCCCTCAACTGTAGCCACATTGTACTAATTACCGTAATAGTTGACTTACTCATTTGCCTAATTTACTACTAGAATGCAAAATCTTTGTGATCAGAGAGGTCATATTTGAGTCAGTATCACTTTGTTAGTACCTGATAGTGACTGAATGGATAAAATGAAAATCAGATGAAAAAAATAAAAATCCCCCAAAGCAAATATAAATTTTATTTATATTTTGTATTGTTTGAATTTAACCATCTCACTACTCCCCTTTCGTTATGGTCATTGACTACCCATGGTTGCCCTCTCACCCACCCCACTCCCCACCTGCAAAAAAGCCCAGCATGCTCCTGACTTTAAAGAATAATCTGGGAAGAATTAGATCAAGGGGAGGTGTGTAAGTGACAGCTGTGTATGTCTCAGGATGAGATTTATCCTCAAAAATGAGAAGCTGCTGACATAGAAGGTAGTCTATGAAAAGTAATTTTCCTGCTTGGCTGTGGTCGGGTCACAAAGTAGGTAATGCGGTCACTGCTCTGGCCACGTGATGCTGAAATGTCAACATTGCCAGGGCCAGTCCGTCTCTTCAGTCATCCAAAGTCATCGCCCAGGGAAGTACTGGCCTGAGGAGCCAGGGCACTGGGGATTCTGACTGAGGTGGAAACTGGTGGTTTTAGCGGAAATGGAACTCACTTATTCAAACAGTTGGGCAAACATGTAAAGTGCCCCATTAGGGAGGAAACATTTTCTCCTTTGGGCTTTTGGCAAAATAGCATTTCTTTCTAAATTCAATAGCAAATGTACTCTGGGTATTTGGTGACTATAATATCCTAACGAAAATTTAGTTGACTCCTGGGTTATGGCTCCTGGGAGTTGTTTGGGTGTGGCTTTAGGAGAGGAGCTCTCCAGGTGAGCTTTGGTTTTTTATTTCTTGGACTCTAAGCACATGCTACATGTGGGAACGTGTCCTGGAGCTGGCAGACTGGCCCCAAAGCCCTGGAGAGGGAACATGCTACTCTGCTTGTGCTAGGACTGGGGTCATGGGATTGTAGGTGGAGCTTCTTGCTATTGCTGGTCATGTGTAAAGTCAAGATCTGAGTTTATTTAAAGGACCCCATTCCCTGGCTCTGGCAGCTGTTCATGTGGCTTGTGGTATTTTACACAATTTTTTTCTGTACTTTTTTTAAAAATTGCAATTTTTCTTTAGATTTATTAAAATCTTGCTTTGTATATATCTACATTAGTTTCATCAGGATATTTTTCTTATGTTTTTAGATTTGAAAACACAAGTAGGGATGCCTCTGTTCACCTCTAAAGCTATATGCCCTTTTTTGTGGGTATATATTTTTAATCTCATTAGATTTACTGGGGGACATTGGATAACAAGATTATATAGGTTTCAGGTATATAATTCTATAATAGATCATCAGTATATTGCATTGTGGGTTCTTAATTCACCATTTCCCAAATGCTTAGAATTTCTTTTCCTTTATTGTTCTGATTTAAACCCCTGATTCATCCTATGAGTTATATATATTTGGTAAAGTAATTTTATTTGTAAATTAGGGATAACAATGTCCAAAGTTTTGTTGCAAATTCCTATCCTGCTTGCATCAGACCTCCTACCACCCATATCCCTCATTAGCTGTGACAGCAGAATCAGAAGGCAAGGAGATAGAAGTCAAGTCCTGAAGTGAGTGGGTGGAAGCATGAGGGCTATGGGAAGAGATCAGAGATTTTCAGTTTGATTATCATATCAAATCATCCAATTGTGTAAGTAGCAATTATTTTTGCATGGTCTTTGTGAATTTGGCCGCTATGTAGAGCCATCGATAAAAGATAATTTGACTGGTGACATGTAGAGTTTTGCACTGTGCAACTTAAACAATACTTGGTGACATCCCTGTTCCCAAAAGGCATGCTATAGAGCTGCTCCATGTTTGCTGCACACTAGTTCTTTGCAAGCTCTCAGAAATCTTCTTTTGGGCCTCAGTAAAACTTCATCCCCCCCAAAAAAGTAATAGACAATCTATGAGATTTTTGAGAAAAATTTATTGTGTGGAGATCCAGAGAGCCAGGATGCCATGAGGTATATATGATTAATATGTTGGAAAATAAGAATCTGAAATTTAAAAAGGATTCTCTAGTAATTACTCTGTGAGTGCTTTTAATTGCAATTCTGCATTCATCACCACCACTACCAAAGCAATTTAATTCTTTCCACCTATCTTTTCTGTGGAATGAGTCATGACTTTCCTCATCTCCATAACCACCTTGCACAGACTCTTTTTCCCATGAAGGGTTTATTTAAACATCTTGCCATTACAGCACTGGTGGAAGTAGTTTCTATAATGCCTAATACAATTTAATTAATAGCAACATTTAATTTTCATTCTCTTTCCAATATTTAACTGCGGTTGCAATGCTTTTTCTGCTATGGAAAATTTTCACTTGTATCACTGGCTTTCGAGTTGGTGTTATTGGTATGAAAAAGTCATGCTAGAGATTACAGACCACACATTTCTGTTTAAGGATCAGGCACACTGAAGATACCTAATTGTCTTTGACCACTCCTTTCACCCTGTGGCCGTCACAGAAAATGTACTGAAACTCCATATGGTTTTCTTTTTCCTCCTAACATCTTCCCTTGGATCATAGTACCAGGGCAGGAAGAGATTTGAGCACCAAGCCTATGTTATATGATCCCTTTTTGATTGTCTAAGAATGTTAAATTATTGCCAAGTTCTATGTTAAAATTATGGTTTGTATAACTTAGCATTACAGGTCTATTAAATACAATCTAAGCTATCAACTATGATTTTGGAAGCCTTTGAATATGTTGTCAGACAGTAACTGCCCTACTTAATACCTGAACTTGAGATGTTTTATCTTGATAGCTCCTTAATAAGCTGCTGTGACCATAAGGCATTGGAATGTTTTCTGCTTTCAATCTACTCTGTAAAAACAGAATAGATACGAAGCTTACAATTGTCAGTTCTTGGAGCATAATAAAGCCTGAAAGGACTTGCTGATTTTATATATGTGCCATTTGTTGAATGGCAAATAATAATGTCAGGACTTATTAAAACTACTTTCACCAATGCTGTAATGACAAGATATTTGGATGACCTTCCATCAGAAGGAGATGAGGGAGGTTAAGGCCCATGATGATGTGCCATGTTGAATTACATAAACAATGTGTTCTGTTTTATTGCTGAGTCATATCCCATTATATGGATGTTATAGCTTTATTTATTCATTCAACTCTTGGTGGACTTTTGGGTTGTTTCAAGTTTTGTGCTGTTTTGAATATTTGCATAGACTTATGTTTTTACATCTCCTGGGTAAATACCTGGGGATGAAATTGATGGGTGATTTGGTAACTGCCCAACAATTTCACACATGACTATACCTGTTAACATTCTTAAAATGTATGAGGAATCTACTTGTTCCAAGTCCTGCCTAACACTTGACAGTCTTTTTAATGTAGCTATTCTTATGTGTGTGGTATATCATCATGGTTTTAACGTGCATTTCCCCGAAGACTAGTGGTATTGACCAAGAGTTTGTGAACTATGAGCTGGTAGCTAAATCAAGCTGCCTATTTTTATAAAGATAGTTTTATTGGAACACAGACACATTCATCTGTTGACATAATGTCTATAGCTGCTTTCGTGCTATAATGGCAGAGTTGAGTAGTGAAGGTAGGTAGGAAGCCTCTGGCCAGAAAAGCCTATAATATTTACTATCCGACCTCTTACAGAAAACATCTGATGACCTGGAGGATCTTTTCATTTGCTTGTTGGTTATCTCCTTTAGTGAAAAATCTATTTGAATCCTTTGTCCCTTTTTCTTAAATGTTTTGTCCTCTTACTGAATAGAAGGAATTATTTTAAATATTATGGATACAAGTTCTTTAATTGACATATGTATTCCAAATACATACAGACATGAAAGAATCCCTCCTACTGAGAGGGCTGTAATGGTAATTCCTTTCTCACAGATCGTGCCTGGATGTCTGCAGTAGTTGAGCTGGTTTAAGAGCCATGTGTTTGTACTGTGTATTTTGTCAGAGCTTTATTGAAACTGACCACAGCCGCTCAGAACTCTAGGTTCAACATGAAATGTTTGCTCAGCACCTGTGCCTCCAGCAACAGCAACCCACTTCCTTGGGTTGATACAGAGAATTCGATGAACTTATAGGGTCTACCTTTTGTCTGATTTTCTAACCTCACTGCCTCCCTCATTGTTTTTAATGCCACAGGGCATGTATTTACTTTTGAAAATTAAAAGGGGATTAATTATAATTTTGTTTTGAAATACTATTTTTTCTTAAAGAATTTCACAACCCCCTTTGAAATATTTAGAGATACCCTAGGGCCATGGTCAGCAAACCGTGGCTCGCGAGCCACATGCGGCTCTTTGACCCCTTGAGTGTGGCTCTTCCACAAAATACCACGTGCAGGTGCGCATGTACAGTGCGATTGAAACTTCGTGGCCCATGCACAGAAGTCGGTATTTTGTGGAAGAGCCACACTCAAGGGGCCAAAGAGCCGCTGCAGTTTGCCGACCACTACCCTAGGGTGTTGCAAAGAGAGGATTAGAAACAATTCCACTCTGCCAATACGCAGTGTTTTTCTCAGCCATACCAGAGTTGCTTTCCTGAAAGGTTTACATTCTTTATTTTCTCTCACTCCTGGCATATGCTTTGTTTACTGTATAGTACAAATAAGTGTGCTTCTAATACTCTTGCTTCTCTGTACTCCTCGGGTTTTCTGGGTGACATATATGCCATTTTACTTATAAACTTTTCCTCGTTAAGCTTCTATCTTGTATTATTGTTCTACTAATGACCTGGTGCGTAGATTCATGCACATTGAAAGGAAATTAATTAGAAGGTGGCTGGCGGGGCAGGACTGGGCTAGACGGGGCCGGACATGCCCTGGGACCAACCTTCCATGGTCCCTCCCTGGCCGGTGGCACCTGGGGTGGCGCTGTGGCTCAAAAGGTGTCTGTGGAGTAAGTGGAGTCCCTCTGGCAGGTGGGGTCCCTCGGCCTGGCCTGAGGGGATTGGGCAAAAACCGGCTCTCCAGCATCCCCCAAGGGGTTCCAGAGTGAGAGAGGGCACTCTGCAAAATTGCTGTCGTACAGGGTGTGGAACGCAAACGCAAGTGTGCAGTAAACCAGATTTGAGGCCAACAGTGCCCCAGCAACAACATAACCCACGGCCAAAGGTGGAATTGCACAGCCCCGCTAGGAACCGGGCTCCCTCCTCTCTAGTTTCAGGTGAGAACTGCTGCTGCCCAGTCACTGCTGCTTAGCAGCTCCTGCATTGAGTTTCTTGCCCCTGGTGGTCAGTGTGCATCATAGTGACTGGTTGAATGGTCGAACACTTAGCATATTAGCCTTTTATATATATAGATAATCTCTAAGTCATTCACCAGAGGCCTTCATACTAACTGTTGAAAGATAAATGTTATTACATGATCTAGTGCAGCCGTGGGCAAACTACGGCCCGTTTGAAATGAATAAAACTAAAAAAATAAAAAAAAAGACCGTACCCTTTTATGTAATGATGTTTACTTTGAATTTATATTAGTTCACACAAACACTCCATCCATGCTTTTGATAGATAATCTCTAAGTCATTCACCAGAGTCCTTCGTACTAACTGTTGAAAGATAAATGTCATTACATGATCTAGTATTTCATACCATTAAGCCAGAATTACTCAGAGTGAATATAATTTTATCAAAGATTAAAAATTAATATAGAATGCACAGATATACCCTAAAATATTGGGGAAATTTTCCAAGAGCATAGAGTTTAATGGTACTCTAAATATGCAAAAGAGAAAATTTGCTTAATCTTTTTGCTGAGCACTGAAAGAATTAATGGGGTTATAACTGGGTGAGCAAAGGGGTAGAGAGAAACAAACCTAAGATAGAGGTAACCATACTGGTGATACTGTGAGCATAGGTGTAGGGCCAGGGCTTCATATGCATCACAGAATATGAGAAAATTATACTGGTAAAAAGAAAGAAAAGTAGGATAAGTTGAGAAGGAATAAGAGAGGAAGTAATGTGTGGCTAGATAATGAAAGGATTTGAGTGCCTAGTTCCAAATAAAGAACTAGGATGACAGTCTCAAAATATGAAGTTGATGATGCTGTGGTTTTTGAGGTAAGATTTGTCTGGGTGTGTTTCTCTTTTATAGGACTTTAAAAAATTTAGCTCTAGAAAGTAGTATGAATTGGAATTTTTTTATTATGTAGAGAAGCTAACTACCAATTCATTTAAAAAATCACATGATGTTGATGTATTTTTGTTGTTGTTTTTAAATATATTTTTATTGATTTTAGAGAGGAAGGGAGAATGAGAGAGAGAGAGAAAGAGAGAGAGAGAGAGAGATCAATGATAAGAGAAAATCATTGATCAGCTGCCTCTTGTGCGCCCCCTCCTGGGGATCGAGCCTGCAACCCAGGCATGTGCCCTTGACCAGAATCGAACCTGGGACCCTTCAGTCTGCAGGCCGACACTCTATCCACTTGGCCAAACCAGCCAGGTCTATTGATGTATTTGTTGACATTGATTATTAGGAAAAAGGAAAAAAAGACTGGAGTCATGAAAATTCCTGTGCAGAGGAAGTGAGAACACTCCCATTTCTGTTGGTCGGTGATTCTGTTTACAACCTGCCTTTTTCTCACTTGGTGTAGCCATCCTTTCCACTTGCCAAGGGGAGTAGTAATGTGGTACATCGTGCCAAAATTTATAGCAAAGGTCTAATGTGATGATGCTGTGGCTCTTGGCTCTTAGTCAAATGTGCGTGCAGCCCAAGCACGCTAAGATTCCTTACAAGGTGCTGAAACAGGCTGGCTGTGTTTTCATTTATTGTGAGGCCTGATAATGTGCTAAGGCAACAGAATATGTGCTTGACTTATATTTGTTCCATCTAGTGAGCAGGATGGAGTAACTCTGGGGTTAATTTAGGCACACAGCTAAGAAGAGAAAAATTGGCTTGGATAAAATCTGTTCTATCTGAAGTGTAAACCATCTCATTGAAATCTAATGAAGTTAGGACAAAACATCAGAAGTTAACATCAACTTAAGTGTTATGGTCTGGGAGCTGGCCACTCCTTACTCTAGTGGGTAGTAACAAAGGTCTCAATAAAAACAAGAGAAGTCCAGTCTAGAGAAAACCTGAGACCCAGTTTTGAGCCTGAGATCTGACTTGCAGAATGACAGGGGTGTGTCTACCCTTAGTTAAACTGTTTGGACTAGATGAACTGGACTAGGTAATTCTTCCTCAGACTTTAGAGAAACCCAGTGTCTCTGAGTTTCAATTTTGCTACAAGTATAGGAATAGCTATTTGAGAAACAGGAAGTTCATAGAAATAACATCAAATTCTTGGGAAGTACAAAGTACTATGTACATATCTAGAAATAGTATTGGCTGCTGAGGTAAGAGAATGGTTCATTTCCACAACCTGGTCTTCAAGAAGGGGCTGTTTTTAGTTTTTCAAAGGCCTAATAGAATCCTTTTATGTAGCTATACTGAGGTGGGCCAGGCTGATTTCGACTGGAATGTGATGACTTTGGGAAGCCCATGCCGTTCAGAGGTTCTGACTGGTATATATACAAGTCTTTTATTAATGAGGAAGGAAATGTGAGATATTAAATTAGTAAGTGCAATTTTCTGAATAGGTACAATATTTTAGAAACATGAAATTCCTGTGGAATAAAGAAAGAAAATAATTGAGGTTCACAATCTTTTATCTAAAACTTTGAGCCAGACATGTTTTTGAATTCAGAAAATCTTTGGATTCTAGAAATGTATTAGGATGCCTAGACCATACATTAAGTAATCTCTTCAGTGGAGTCTTGCCCAACAACCCTTAATTAAACACAGTAATATTTCTACAATTAAACATGTGAATAGTCACACTGACCATTCGATGAGATTATGAAAGACGAAGAAGACTTATGACAGTTCAGATCAGGTTTGTTACCAAATTGGTTTGGTGTGAAGTTACAAAAACCTTACAAATCAATTTTGGATTTCTGAATTGTGGCTAAAGTGTTATGAATAGACCTGATCAAGTAACCAATTATTAAGTAATTACTACATGTCAGCTTTGAGATGGGGCCATTTGCACGAATCTTTGTAAACATCCTGTTAAAGTAGACATGGTTACCTATTATCCATAATTTACAAATTGGGAAAGTTCCAAGGCTCAGCCTATTCAGTGAGTGGCCAGAGGCCATAAGTATGTGGCAGACCTGGAATTTGAACTCAGCTCCTTCTGCTCCAAAGACAAAGAACAATTGTCTTTCTCCATGATTGATCAAGACCTCTGGTTATTGTGATTAGTTGCGACTGTTGCCTGCAAAAAAAAAAAAAAGCCAGCCCTAGCCAGGTAGCTCAGTTGGTTAGAGCATCATCCCAATATGCCGAGGTTGCTAGTTCGATCCCCAGTTAGAGCACATACAAGAATTGATGTTTCTCTCCCTCTAAAATCAATAAATAAAAATTTTAATGCCTTAACTTAATTAAGTTTTCTCTCCTCACGCTACAATCTTTCTCAGAAAATTCATCTAACGATCATTTATAAACAAATGATACCGGCTGGATCTATGGCCCACTCCTGAGTATCACACTTAGATATTTGACTTACTGTTGGGCATCTCCATGTAATTGTCTCACTGTCCCAGTGACCTCCAAATAGAACTAAGCATTTTTCTCCTCCACATTTGTCTTTCAGAATTCCCTCTTCTACCATCTCAGTTACCCCTAAGCTGAACTCTTCCCATTTCCCTCCCTCTCCAGCTCTGTAATTACAAAGTCCTGTGGAGTACAACACAAGAGCAGCACCGAGGAAGCGGGGGTTCTCCCAGTGCAGTAATTTAATTTACCAACCACAGATCTTGTCACCATTCCCAGACAGTAGGTGTAAAACGGAGGTTCTGACCAATTGTGGCTAGCCAAAGTAGCCTGGTCTCCCATCTACCTGCCCAATGGCAGATTGCTAAATATTAAACCCTATCATTTTACCTTGTATTCTAGACTACTTTATGTGTTAAAAAACCTGTTTTCTGTGACTTCAAAATTACGTGTATTTTCTCTATTCCTGTGGGTGTGTCATAATATTGAGTAACTAAGTAGATAACATGCTTTCCCATAACAACTAACCTTTGCTCTAAACTTGTGCTGGGACGCTCATGAGGTAAAGTAACAGCCACCTATTTTTTCATTCCCACCTTCAGGTAAAAGGCCGAGCCTGAAAGTTCACATCAACACCACAAGTGACTCTATCTTCTTGAAGTTCCTGCGTCCAAACCCTAATGTAAAACTGGAAGGTTTTCTTCTGGGATATGGCAGCAATTTATCACCAAATCAGTACTTCCCTCTTCCGGCGGAAGGGAAATACACCGAGGCGGTAGTCGGTAAGATGCTTGGCTCTCAGGCCTGGGAAGGAGAGCTAAAAGTAACGGGTGTTACATGATACATAAATTGTGAGGGCAACACTATTTCTTCTCCATCCTCAGCTGAATCAAATGCCAGAATTATAAATCCTCTTCATAATTGTTATCCATAGCACAATTCCTTACATCAAAGAATATGTGATGCATATTCTGCATGTACTACAGAAATAATCAACTTTATTGCCATTATACCTACAATCCCTGAGCACATACTTAGATTGCATAGGGAAAAAATAAGCTGAAACACCTGGTTTAAATCTCTGTACTATAGCTTATGTGGATTAATTCCCCCACACCCCCCAACCCCCAGTGCCTTAACTTTCTTCTGGTGGAAAATAAAAACTATGGCTTTCTGGATACCTCTTCATGAGAAGCTACCTTTACAAATGTTATTGATGCATAACCCATGGACACAGACAATAGGGTGGTGGGGGCCTGGGGTGGGGGTGGGCGTGGGGGTGGGCTATAAGGGGTCAATGGGAGAAAAAAAGGGGACATATGTAATATTTTCAATAATAAAGATTTAAAAACAAAAACAAAACATAAAAAAATAAAAAGAGGAAAAATAAATAAAAATGTACTGGTAGAAATGTGGGATCCTCTTCCCCACTGGGTGCTGGGGGCCTTATGATATCTAGAGTCAAAGTATTTCCTGAGGCTCGCGAGGGAGGATGTGTGATTTTTATTTGCGTGGAATTATATCCCTGGGTTTCCAAAGTCCCATTTCCTTTAATTTCAGTCCTGGGAGAGGTGATCTCGAAGCAGAGCCAGTGTCCAGAGCTTCCGTTCCATGTTGGAATTGGGTCTGGTACAGCATCAGGCTAGTTCAGCCCATCAGTCCATTGTTTGGGGTCCACATGGCTGTGGGACATTTGGGCAAATGCAGGAGCATGAGAGCCCTGCAGGTCAGGAGTCAAACAAGAGGAACCCGGAGTCAACCAAGAGCAAACTAAGAAAGCAGGAAGCAAGAGAGTGAACTCCTTTGTATCCCTAATCTTCCCACACTTACAGTGGCCATGCCCACTCTGGCCAATGACCTGTTCCCATGTGTGACTGACCGACAAGTACCTTCTCTATGTCTCCCAGACTTTACTAGGCATGCGTCTATTCTCCATCCTGTTCAGTCCCTACCCCCAGCCATCCGTGGGGAATAGACCCGTGGCCCCCTGAGAAGCATTAAACTGCGCTTCCTGGCAAAGCTGCACAAATGACATGCCTATACTATTTGTCCTTCCCTTTGCTTCTTTCCTGTTAAGAATAACTAGGTTGCCCTAACCGGTTTGGCTCAGTGGATAGAGCGTCGGCCTGCGGACTAAAAGGTCCCAGGTTCGATTCTGGTCAAGGGCATGTACCTTGGTTGCAGACACATCCCCAGTAGGGGGTGTGCAGGAGGCAGCTGGTTGATGTTTCTCTCTCATCGATGTTTCTAACTCTCTATCCCTCTCCCTTCCTCTCTGTAAAAAATCAATAAAATATATTTTTTAAAAAAATAAATAAATAAATAAATAAATAAAAAGAAAAAAAAAGAATAACTAGGTTAATTACAACAGTATCAAAAAGAAAAGAAAAAATATTACATTTTGAAAAAATTTTTAGTATGTCAGACACAAAGATTAGAGTTTTCATATATATAATAAAGTTTAACATTTCATTGAAAATGTTTTTATTCACATTAAAATGTAATTGGGAGGATGTGGGCAGCTTCAAGTCTTGTTCAGTAAAATTATTTGCAGATGAGACCTTTTTAAAGAATAACACTTTTTAAAAAAGAGATCATCTATTATGAATGCTCTCAAAGGCTTCTGAACAGTCTGAGATTTATATTTTCCTCCACTGCTAGGATTATTGCTAAAGAGCCTTTTCATGAACTTCTGACATTTAAACCCGTAACTTAAACTATTGTCGATCAGATCTGGCATTTATTCATATATACCCAGAATGTTGAAGATGAATCTGTTTTGTCCTGCAGCCCCTTGCTTCCCATAGAGAAGTCTCAGTTATACTTTAAGATCAGGTAAGGGAGTAACATTGTTAATTAAATGTCTAGATAGATTTTATGTAAGACAATCACTTTAATAAAACAAACAAATTATAGTTACCAAAAAAATTGAGATTAAGGAACTTTGGACAAATATTACCACATTAACTTTGATCATGTAAGCCATAAGGAATTTGAAATTTACAAATATTCTCACATCACATTCACTCTTTACTATAAAAAGTGACTGGACCCTGTATACGATAACTCCACACAAACAGAAACAGGTCTACTGCTCCTTTATTTACTGAGCATTAGAAGTGATCGTTCACTTGTGATGGTTCACTAGGTAAATGATGAGGGATAATCAAATGGACTAGGTACCCTTTTATTTCTCTACTACTGTTTTAATCCTTTAAAACATTTTTATTATGGAAAATTCAAACATAAGGGGAGAGAATATTATAATGGCCCTCATGTCTCATCATGCAACTTGAATACATGTAACTTTTTACTAATCTTGTTCCATGTATTCTTCATACACATTATGTTACGTGAGTATTTTAATTGCGTTGCTGGACAGGGACTGGGCCCAGAGCGGGTCTGCCTTGAACTGGCCAGTAGTGTCTGGATTCTTGACTTCGTGCAGCAAAGATTTCACAAATGAGTCCAGGTGACTTTGAGGATATGTTTATTAAAGTTGGGGACAGTGAGACAAGGAAGGGCTTAGAATAGAAGAAGCAGCAGGAGAGCCTGAGCAGGGCTGCTCTGGCTCTCGAGAAATGTCATAGGAAAGAACAGTGCATCGTGGGTCCTTTGTTTTGAGGCTTTTAATCTCTCTCTAGCTGGTGGGGGTCCGAAGGGAGGTCACACGAGAGGGTCTTAACAGTATATTCATTAACTTTCCAGGTGTGTCCTTCAATATATCGATTCATCATATAGAGCAGTGGTTCTCAACCTGTGGGTCACATTAGATACCCACCTTTGGGGGTCGAACGACCCTTTCACAGGGATCGCCTAAGACCATCGGAAAACACATATATAATTACATATTGTTTTTTTTGATTAATCACTATGCTTTAATTATGTTCAATTTGTAACAATAAAATTGGGGGTCACCACAACATGAGGAACTGTATTAAAGGGTCGCGGCATTAGGAAGGTTGAGAACCACTGATATAGAGGGTCAGGTTTGTTTTTCTTTCTGGTTAGTTTTACTTTCAAAGAATGTCATTGAAGAGGGACCGAAACCTAGGCCCATCTGTGGTCTGGAATGTGTAAAGTATTTATTCCTCAGGGTCCTTGGTTAGGGAAGGTACTGTAAATTGCTCAAATTGTTTGGCCTTATTTAATTATTTTTGTCTCAGTTTCCACTTGTCAAGGAATTTCCCTAGCTTCTTACTATCCTGTCACAATTGGATATCATATTTTTAAATCTATTTTTTTATTAAATCTTCATTGTTGAAAGTATTACACATGTCCCTTTTTCCCCCCATTGAGCCCATCTAGGCCTGCCCCCACCCCAGGCCTTCACCACCCTATTGTGTGTGTCCAGGGGTTATCCATATATGCATACAAGTTCTTTGGATGATTCCTTCCCACCCACCCATCCTCCCCCGCCTTCCCTCTGAGATTCTGAAGTCTATGCTTCTATGTCTCTGGATCTATTTTGTTCATCAGTTTATTTTGTTCATTAGATTCCACATATGACTGAGATCCTATGAAACTTATCTTTCTCTGACTGGCTTAATTCACTTAGCATAATACTCTTCAGGTCTCTCCATGCTGTCTCAAAGGGTAAGAGATCCTTCTTATTTTTACTGCTGCATAGTATTCCATGGTATAAATGTACCACAGCATTTTTATCCACTCATCTACTAGTGGGCACTTGGGCTGTTTCCAGGTCTTAGCTATTGTAAATGTTCCTGCTATGAACATAGAGGTACATACATTCTTTCTGATTGATATTTCAGGTTTCTTAGGATATACTAGTATTCCAAGAAATGGGATCACTGGGTCAAGTGGCAGTTCCATATTTAACTTTTTGAGGAAACTCCATACTGTTTTCCATAATGGCTGCATCAGTCTACATTCCCACCAGCAATGTACTAGGGTTCTCTTTTCTCCACATCCTCGCCAGCATTTTTCATTTGTTGCTTTGTTGATGTTAGCCATTCTAACAGGTGTGAGGTGATGTTTTAATTTGCCTCTCTCTGATGATCAGTGACTTTGAGCATTTTTTCATATGTCTCCTCACCAACTGTATGTCTACTTTGGAGAAGTGTCTATTTAGGTCCTCTGCCCATTTTTTTTAAATTGGATTGTTTGTCTTCCTTTTGTTAAATTGTATGAGTTCCTTATATATTTTGGATAGTGACCCTTTATCAGGTGTATCATTACCAAATATGTTCTCCCATACAGTGAGCTCCCTTTTCATTTTTTTGATGGTTTCTTTTGCTTTTCAGAAGTGTTTTATTTGATGTAGTCCCATTTGTTTATTTTCTCCTTAGTTTCCTTTGCCCTAGGAGATATATCGGTAAACATATTGCTATGAGAGATGTCTGAGATTTTGCTGCCTATGGTTTTTCCTAGGATTTTTATTATTTCACAACTTACATTTAAGTCTTTTATCCATATTGAGTTTATTCTTGTGCATGATGTAAGTTGGGAATCTAGTTTCATATTTTTTGCATGTATCTGACCAATTTCCGCAACATCATTTATAAAAGAGACTGTCTTAACTCCATTGTATGTTCATGCCTCCTTTGTCCAGTATTAATTGAGGGTAATGGAGTGGGTTGGCTTTTGGGGTTCTTTCTGTTCTGTTGATCTATATTCCTATTCTTGTGTTAGTACCAGGGTGTTTTGATTAAGGTGGCTTTGTAGTATAACTTGGTATCTGTTATTATACTCCCTCCAACTATGTTCTTCCTTCTCCAAATTGCTGCAGCTATTCAGGGTCTTTTTTGGTTCCATATAAATTTCTGGAGTATTTGTTCTAGATCTGTGAAATATGTTGTAGGTATTTTAATACCAACAGGGATTGCATTGAATCTGTAGATTGCTTTGGGTAGTATGAACATTTTAATGATGTTGAACCTACCAATCCATGAACATGGTATATTCTTCCACTTGTTTATATCTTCCTCTATCTCTTTTTTCAATGTCCTGTAGTTTTCCTAGTACAAGTCTTTTACCTTCTTGGTTAAGTTTATTCCGAAGTATCTTAATTTTTTTTGTTGTTGCCATGGTAAATGGAATTGTTTGTTTAGTTTCTCTTTCTGAGAATTCATTATTGGTGTAAAAAAAGCCATTGGTTTTGGGGTATTGATTTTGTATCCTGCTACATTGCCAAATTCATTTATTAAATCTAGTAGTTTTTTGGTGGAGTCTTTAGGTTTATCATGTCATCTGCAATTAATGACAGTTTTACTCCTCCTTTCCAATTTGGATGTCTTTTATTTCTTCTTCTTGTCTTATCGCTGTGGCTAGGACTTCCAGTACTATCTATCTATCTATCTACACTAATAATAGACAAATATGTAAGTTGACCATACCTCTGTGACCCCCACAGCGAATCAGGAGGGAATATGCAAATTAGGACAAGATGGCGGCAGCCACAGAGCCAGCTGGAGCAGGCGGGAGGCTTGGAGGAAGCCAAGCTTTCTGCCCACCTGGGCTGGCCGCCAAAGGAGGGGCCTGTGGGCTGGCTGGGAGCAGGCCAGAGGGAGTGGAAGGCTTGGGTCGCCCAGGCCAGTTGCCGAGGGAGGGGCCTGCAAATGGCCCTCAGCCCCTCACCCAGGCTGGCCACGCCACCATCTGGGTGAGGGTCCCCACTGGGGGGAGGGTGTGGCCAGCCTGCAAACAGCCATCAGCCCCTCACCCAGGCTGGCTAGGCACCCCAATGGGGACCCCACCCTGAAGGGGGTGTGGCCAGCCTGAAAACAGCTCTCAGCTTCTCACCTAGGCTAGCCAGGCACCCCAGCGGGACCCCACCCTGAAGGGGGTGTAGCCAGCCTGAAAACGGCCCTTGGCCCCTCACCCAGGCTAGCCACGCCCCCAAAGTGGGGACCCCCATCCCAATGGGGGCATGGTCGGCCTGCAAACCACCACAGACCCCTCGCCCAGGCTGCCCTGTCCCCCAAGGGAACCCCCACCCTTATCTGGGACACCCTTCAGGGCAAACCAGCCGGCCCCCACCATGCACCAGGCCTCTATCTATACTAATAAAAGGGTAATATGCTAATTAGACTGGGAGACCTTCCAGGAGACCTTCCAGACATTCTTCTGGACAAAGCCATGGTGGCGGGGCCGAGGTAGAGGTGGTTAGGGACCAAGAGGGGAGGGTAGTTGTGGGTGATCAGGCCAGGATGGGATGGCAGTTGTGGGTGATCAGGCCATGGGGGGGCCGTTGTGGGTGATCAGGCCATGTGGGGGTAGTTGGGGGTGAGCAGGTCGGCAGGGGGGGGCCAGTTAGGGGTGATCAGGCCATCAGTGGGGGTCAGTTGGGGGCGATCAGGCTGGCGGGGGGGCAGTTGGGGTGAGCAGGTTGGCAGGGGGGTAGTTGGGGGTGATCAGGCTGGTGGGGGGCGGGCAGTTGGGGGCAAGCAGGCCGGCAGGCAGAGTGGTTAGGGGCAATCAGGCAGGCAGGAAGGTGAGTGGTTAGGAGCCAGCAGTCCCGGATTGCGAGAGGGATGTCTAACTGCCATTTTAGGCCCAATCCCTGTGGGATCGAGCTTAAACCAGCAGTTGGACATCCCCAGAGGGGTCCCAGATTGGAGAGGGTGCCAGCCAGGCTGAGGGAACGCCCCCCCATGCATGATTTCGTGCACCAGGCCACTTATATATATATGTGTGTGTGTGTATATATGTATATATGTCTAAGTGACTGGCCGACTGCCCGACCAGCCAACCAGCTGACCGACCAGTAGCTATGATGTGCACTGACAACCAGGGGGCAGACACTCAATGCAGGAGGTGCTGAGCGACAGCAACTTTGCAGAGTGCCCTCTTGCACTCTGGGGCCCCTCGGGGGATGTTGGACTGCCGGTTTAGGCCCATCCCCACAGGCCAGGCTGAGGTACCCCACCTGTGTACGAATCCATGCACCAGGCCTCTAGTGTTGAATAAGAGTGGTAAAAGCAGACATCCCTTTGTTGTTCCTGTTCTTCAGGGAAATGTTTTCAGTCTTTGCCCATTGAGTATGATATTTGCTGTAGGTTTGTCATATGTGGCCTTTATCTTGTTGAGATATGCTCCCTCTATTCCCACTTTACTGAGAGTTTTTATCAAAAATGGGTGTTGGATTTTGTTGAATGCTTTTTCTATATCAATTGATGTGATCATGTGATTTTTGTCTTTCATTTTGTTTATGTGATGTATTATGTATATTGATTAGTGAGTATTGTACCAGCCTAGCATTCCTGAAATAAATCATGCTTGATCATGGTATATGATCTTTCTAATGTAATGCTGTATTTAATTTGCTAGAATTTTGTTGAGGATTTTAGTGTCCATGTTCATTGGCCTGTAATTCTCTTTCTTTGTAGTGTCTTTATCTGGTTTTGGATTTAGGATAATGCTGGCCTCATAAAAAGAACTTGGAAGTGTTCCTTCCTCTTGGGTTTTTGGAATAGTTTGAGGAGGAGAGGTGTTAGTTCTTCTTTGAATGTTTAGTAAAACTCCCCTGTGAAGCCATCCAGACCAGGGCTTTTGTTTGTTGGGAGTCTTTTTATTACTGTTTCTATTTCATCAGTTGTTATTAGCCCCTTCAGGTTTTCTGATTCTTTCTGATTCAGTTTTTGGAGATTGTATTTTTCTAGGAATTTGTCCATTTCATCCACATTGTCCAGCTTGTTTGCATATAGTTGTTCATAGTATTTTCTTACAATCCTTTGTATTGCTGTGGTGTCCGTGGTTAATTCTCTCCTTTCATTTCTGATTTTTTTTATTTGGGTCTCTTCTCTTTGTTTCTTGATGAGTCTGGCCAACAGTTCATCAAACTTTATCTTTTCAAAGAACTAGCTCTTGGTTTTATTGATATTTTTGTATTTTTTTAGCCTCTATGTCACATATGTCTGCTGTAATCTTTATTATTTTTAAATATATGAACACTTTAGTATGCATCTCTAATAGATAAGAAATATTTTTTAATAATGCATGCTTTTATCACATTATAACAATAATAATTCCATAATATTTTCTACCTAGTCCATACTTAAATTTCTCTGGTGATCTTAAAAATGCCTTCTTAGAGTTGTATTTTTTCTTTTTTGAGTCAGGATCCAAACAAGGTCTACATGTTACATTTGGTTGTTATGTCTCTTAAATCTCTTTTATTCTATAATAACCCTCTTTCCCTTCCCTTTTAAAATGTCATTGATTTTCTGAAGAAATTGGGTCACATCCTGGTTCACATTCTATATTTAACTGGTTCCTTCCATTCCATATTTCTGAGTTTGCTCTTCTATCACTTTACTTCCTGTGAAAAGCTATTTAAATTTGGAGGTTGCATTATATTTGGATTCAGTTTTTTGGGGGGGAATAATATTTTATAGGTGATACTATATCTTTCCTAGCAACTCACAAAAGAGGTACATGATGGTTGATATCATACTTAGTGTTGTTAAGACTGTTGTGTGTAGGTGGTCTCAGCCTGATCCATCCATTATAAAATTCACCATGAAATTTCACTTAATGGTTTAGCATCTACCTGTGATCATTTCCCAGATCCATTATTTTAAAGTAGAGTTATAAAATGGCAATTTTACATTGTAGCGAGTCTAGATGGAATCTAATTTTATCATTTCTTCTGTATTGTTTAGCTGAAATTCTATAATAATTAATTTTCATTTATTTTATTTTTCTTAGTCATGTTTTAGAAAAGGCAGGATAAATTCTCATTGCAGTAAGTTGGTGCCCTGCTATGGTGACTAATGATACTGTTTGTTTTATGATCAATAAGTGAGTTAATTTTTATGTATTTAATGGGTTTTTATCAATATGTCACTTATCCAGCTCTATGTTTCTTCTCATTATCTAGCTTGAATATGGTTGGTTGTGAACTTATTGAAGTCAAAACTTATGTCTTACTCTCTGGCTTACAATGAGTAGGGAGGCAGTAACTACATATTTATGGCATTGAATTTAATAGACTCAAGTTGGCATCTAGTGGTTAGGTTGGAGGAAGCCATGAGAAATCGTGCAATGTAGACCTTGGTCATCAGGCAAGTATATATCTAAGCCATCCAAGGTGGATAAAATAGATAGATCACTATGTATTGTAAAAATCTCTAGGGATGAGGATTCCCAAACTTCTGGAAAGCATTTTCAAATAGGCTTTTCAAAACTCTTACCTCATCCTTTAAATCAATATGTTCTTTTTATTAATCTCCTTAGTGTTCTGGTAGTATTCTAGTGGAAGAAAAAAACATTTCTCTTACATATTTCCTTTCCCACCTTTCTTTATGCCAAGGAATTTGTGCACTTCTACTTTTATTACTTCAAAATGGACTTGCATTTCCAGGTTAAATGTTATTCTTTGGTTACTCAGATTATATATTGATTATACATCGATTAATTATGGTGTTCATATTAATTGCTTCTAATTGATTAGCAGCTGTCTATTAGTTTTCTATTGTTGATATAATAAGTTACCAAACTTGGTTGCTTAAAACATCACAAACTTATTATCTTAGCCTTCTTTAGATCAGAAGTTCAACATGGGTCTCACCAGGCTAAAATCAAGGAGTGGGCAGGGCTGGCTGCATTCCTCTGGGGGCCCTGGGGGAGCATCTGTCTTCTTGCTTTTCCCAGCATTCCTCTTTCACCTTTAAAGTCCACAGTGGGTCAAGCAGTTCTACCACATCACTCTGATCTTCTCTTCTACTTCCCCTTTCACTTTTTAAGGATCCTTGTCATTATACTGAGCCCACCTAGATAATCCAGGATGTTCTTTCTATTTTAAGGTCAGTTGATTAACAACCTTGATTCCACTCACAGCCTTAATTCTCCTTTAATGTAACATATTCACAGGTGTTGGGGATTAGGATGTGAGCCATTATTCTGCCTGCCATAAACTGTATGTTTGAAATTAGTGTCTCTATTCCCTTTCTGCCACCAATTTAGTGCTAATCATTCTCAATTCTATTCATCTGTAAAATGTAATAAAGTCTATTTTTCACAGATGTGCTGTGGGCATATTAGTGAATTTATGGTCATATGTGATGAGTTGAAATTCCTTGAGATCAATATGCTGTACAAGAGCAAAGAATTTTATGGTGGGTTTTTTTTTAATGGAAAAAAAAGTATCACAGCCCCTCCTATTACTTTCTTCTGTAATAGGACATTACACTGAATTATACCCATAGTAACTGATTCTCATTTTCAAAAACAAATATGAAATGCCACATCATCTGACACATTCCACTTGTTCCATGTGTTTAAAAGACCTCAGCATTGAAATGAGAAGCTGTTGATCGTTCAGAAATATTCAAATTAACACTTAGTGATCTGTGGATCACTCTAAATAACCATTTATAAGTATGTCTACATTTATTTTAATATCTATTTGTCTCTATCTAAATAGTACTAACAGGGGCCTTTCCAAAAGTTACATGCTGCTCTTACATGCAAAACTAAAAAGTTTGCATAAAATATTCCTTTTTGCCATTTTAGAAAATAAGATTCATATGACACACTTGTAAAAAATTTTTTACTAATGTAAAATCTTTTACTAAAATTTTGATAGATTAATTGGAGCAGTAGAATAACTTGTATTTTCAAAGGTCACTATTAATAAGTGTCAATGGCTGTGAGAATCTTACAATGATGTGCTAAAACATGATTCACATATAATAGATCTGCTAGATTCCTGTGTCCTTTTTTAACCCACATCATCAATGTGCTCATTTCTGGTTTACACATCCAGTTTTTGCTTTTATGTGCAGCTGTTGGTAATTTTGCATATATCCAATAAAGTAAAAAATGAGAATTTTTTTACTTTGAAACTTTATAGAGTCAGACTCTATGATGTTCTCTTGACATCTGAAAATACTTTAATCAGTATCACCTGGGAAGGAAAGCATTTCAGCCCATCAATTATTAGTGCAAGTTAACGAGTTATCTTTGTATGTTTACTGCAAGAAAAGCTTAATTAAAAAAATCATCTATATTTATCACTACCATGAATTCTGACTAAAGAATTTGTCTTTCAACCGGGCGATAGGACTCCAAAGAGGTTTAAGAGGGCAGATTTCTGAACTCTCATGTTCTCCCAGCTGCTAACCATCACACTCAGGGTCCTAACAAAGCACGTTTCTCACACCCAGCCACGGGCCTCTCAGCCACTCTGCCCAGTCCCCACGTTGCCAGTAGCACCTTAGAGTGACTTCCGTGCCCGAGGGGAACACAACACCAATAGCTCCGTAGACTCTCAGCACTGGAAGGAGCCTGGACCAGAATGCTAACATCTGCATTCTAGAAAGATCCACCTCTACCCAGAGAGGCAGAATGGTGAGAGGAAAGAATGTATGTATACTTTTTAGTCAGACAGACCTGGGTTTAAATTCAACACAACTACTTACTGTGGAGTAGTTCTGGGTAAGTCGTAACTTCTCTGCTTCACTCTTCTCATATATAAAATAGAGAGACAATCTTTTAGGAATGTTGTGAAAGCTTTGCATAAATTATATAAGGCAGCTAACATAAACCCTAGCACTGAGTAGGCAGGTCTTATAGATTTTTTCAGTTGCTATTATAACGAGCTGAGTGATCCTGGATAATTTGCCTCAACTCTCTGAGCTTTGTTTTTCTCAGTTGCTAATAATGAATGAGCTGCATCACCACTAAAGTTCTGGTCGGCGCTAAGATTTGCCTAAGTTGACAAACCTTGGTCTCGGTGGTAGATCTGCGGTTTTGTTTGATTTTTGGAAAGTGGGGTTTCAGTAAAATTATAGAAGTAGATGTTTTAGCAGAACTGTCAGATACTAAAAAGAAGTACCCATACACATCTTTCTGTTGCACTTAAATGTTTTCTTGAAAGGGACAACTCCAAAAACAGATTAAGAAACAAAAGCAGCAGCAAAATCTGACTGTGACCCAGCACATTTGATGGGCACACACCTCTCTCCTGTAGCCATGGCCTTTTAGCTGTGAAGGGGGGATTCCTGTTTGGTGCCCTGAATAGCACTGTCAGGGGCCTCTTAGAATTCCACAGCTGTGGCCTTCAAAAAAAAAAAAAAGGTGAAACCTCAAAATATATTGCTTAAAAAAATACAGCTGAGCTTGTCATCTCTAGATTTTACTTTTCCAGTCTCTGTCTTACTCCAATAAAGCAGTTTTTATAAAGAACATAGCAAAATTTTTTACCTGTTTTACAAAATAAGATAAAAATAAGAGCATGACACTGTTTTATTTACTTAACTGCTGGTATTTTATCTCGGCAAGTTCAGGCCCAAGGGTAATCAGCAGTTTCTTATTCTGATTTTTCACTGTTTATTTCACAGGAGAAAATTACTTTTTAAATGATTTTGAACAAAGTTTACTTATAATTGATTACCCAGATATGAATAAATATAAATTCTATGCTTATAATTTTACGCAATTTACATTCCTGCAGATTATTGATTCCTCTTACACATTTTACCCTGAATTTTTACATTTGCACAGAAAGTAAGAGTAAATGCACAATTTTTCTTCTTTCTTCATTGCAACTCGGAACTTCAACTGCCCTTCTCTATCTCTTTGTCATAAAAGTGCTCTGTTCATTTTTATGGGAGTGGGATGAAATATACAACAATGGAGATTGCTACCATGTGTTACACTTAAGGATAAATATCACCTTAATGACAAAAAGAAGTGAATATTCATTGTAGTAAGTGCCACGAGGAAGGTGGTGGTGGATTTATTGAAGAAAAAATAGCTGGAATAAAGAATTGAAGGAACTGTATAGAAAGTAAGCTGAAAAACTGGTTAAAAGGGAGCAGGGATAAGATATAGCCCAGCCACTGGAACCAGCTCAGTCCCTCTCTTTCCTGGCAGAACCCTTAGAGAACTAGCAAGAGGCTGTGAGGGGAGAGTGAGATGACAGACAGCAGTGCGAATCCAAGGCAGCCCCACCGTGCGGACGAGGGATGGTAGCTGGATAGGGGAGATCGTGGTGGCGTGCCCTTTACACACAAGGAAACGGAAGCTCCAATGCAGGGTGTCCCCCAAAATGTATACACACTTTTTTTTCTGTTAGCTCAGGTTTAACCCATTGGAATTAATAATTATTCAAAGTGTGTATACATTTGGGGGGGGGGGGAGACACCCTGTGGTTTAAGTAACCTTCCTAAAGTTACTCAGCTAGTAAATAGCTGGTCCAGAGCTGAAACCCAGCAAGTCTGGCTCTAGAACCTGAGCTGTGAAACTCTGTACCCTACTGTTTCTCAAAATTAGGAAATTTTATCTGTTGTTCTATAGTAGAAGATACACACCAGCCATTTATTTGTTGCTTCTATAATGTCCTTTAAACAGAAAAGAAAAAAGTCCACATACTATGGAAGGAGCCATTGGCTCCCCAACTCACTAAGATTTAAATGTGGAAACACGTAAAGTACTTACTGTGCCTCTTCCACCCCCACCACCATCTTTATTATGAGCTGCCTGTCCATCAAGCCCTGTCTCTGTTCTTTGCAAGGCCATTTCTTGGCAGGTACCATTATTACCCTCTCCATGAATATCCTAGAGCAGTGATGGCGAACCTATGACAGGTGTCAGAGGTGACACGCGAACTCATTTTTTTTGGTTGATTTTTCTTTGTTAAATGGCATTTAAATATATAAAATAAATATCAAAAATATAAGTCTTGTTTTACTTTGGTTGCAAATATCAAAAAATTTCTATATGTGACACGGCACCAGAGTCAAGTTAGGGTTTTTCAAAATGCTGACATGCCGAGCTCAAAAGGTTCGCCATCACTGTCCTAGAGCCTGAGTTTTTTTTTTTTTAATCATACTTCTTAATAAATTGCTATTTTTTTTTATTTTGGTGTGTCTTGTCTGTTCTCACATTCCACCCAAACAGAAAACTACCAGTAGCTAAGGGCCCTAGAGGCCTTAGATTCCTTTTTTACTTCCAGTGTTATTATAAATTTAGAAGCACAATAAGTGAATGCATGGGAGGGAGGCAAGGGAGAGACCCAGGAAGTCTGAAACAGCTGTGGGTCACATTTAATACCTTGCCGACAGTCATGAGTACACTCACGTTTCCATGTCCAAATGTTGCTGACCAGTCACAAGTTAACTCATGTCTTTTTCTCAACTCATCAGTCAGTATTTCTAGAGACATGATGGGCAATACATCTAATTATTTCCACCCACCTTTTATTATGGAAAAAGTTTTAAAAAAAGATGTGTCAGAGAAGAACGTTTGAGTGAATTATGTGCAGACATTGTGTCAGATTGGCCAGGTGACTTTGGTAGTCAGCTGGAAGATAGTACTTTGTCAGAAGATAGTAATGAGTCTGACATTAGAACATCACAAAGGCAAAAGAAAATTATGATAGCATCCGACAGTGAAAATGATTCTGAAGAATGAGCAAAAAAAAGACATTTTACCAGCCTTGGAGGATTATACAAATACTAGAGGCCCAATGCATGAAATTCGTGCAAGAGTAGGCCGTCCTTCCCCCGGCTGCTGGTACCAGCTTCCCTCTGGCACCCGGGCCCCGGGCTTCCCTCACAAGGTTGTCCAGAAGAATGTCCGGTCTAATTAGCATATTATGCTTTTATTATTATAGATTTCAGGCCTAACTGTTCATTTTGGAGACCCACAAAGCATAACTGAAGTAACCAATTTATTTATTTATTTAGTTAGTTAATCCTCACTAGAGGATTTTTGCCATTGATTTTTTTAGAGAGTGGAAGGGAGGGGGAGAGACACACAGAGAGAAACCTAGATGTGAGAGAGACACATTGATTGGTTGCCTCCAGCACATGACCTGACTGGGGCTGGGGATGGAGCCTGCAACCCAGGCATGTGCCCTTGACTGCAATGGAACCCAGGACTCTTCAGTCCATAGGCTGATGCTCTATCCACTGAACCAAACTGGCTAAGGCCCAATTTATTTTTTGGTAAGGATTTTTTCTATCTCATTACTTCTCAAACCAATTTATACCATCACCAAATGGAAAAATACCATAAAACCTTTGCTAAAAGATCACCATGGACAGATGTTACTTATATGGATATAAAGAAGTTTCTTGGTTTAATTATATTGATTTGACTAACAAAGAAGCCAGAATGGAAAGATTACTGATCCTTTACTTGAATCACTCATATTTCCAAAAACTATGACTTGAAAGAGGTTCGAGCAAATACTTAATTCTTTCATCGGAACGATAATTCACAAACATGTAACACAAACTGTCTTTACAAAGTCGGATCTCTTTTGGATCCTTTATCTTGAAAGTAAAATCTTTATATATTCCAAAACAGCTATTATTACTCAGTGAAGCAATGGTTCCATGGAGAGGACACATCAGATTCAAGACATATAATTCGGCAAAAATAATAAAATATGGACTTTTAGTAGGGATGCTTTGTGAAAGTGAGAGTAGCTATATTTGCAAATTTGAGATATATACGGGTGAAGGCAAAAAATTACAATAGACTATATTATCTGTCATATGGCCTTTTCCTAGTTCTTTTTTGGGGGGGAGGCATTTAAAAATATTTATTGAAAGTTATTTTATGTCCATCAGAATGCTAGAAAATGGGAATCTAAGTAAATAAATCTTGATCCCATAGTCTGGTGGAAAAGACAATCATATGTAAAATCAATTATATTGCAATGTAATAAGAGTTAGATTAAAATACATAAATAAGGCAGTTTAGAAGCCCAGAAGGGAGAGGAATTTATTTCTCTAGGTGGGACTCACTTACCTATCTGACTTCCTCCTTCAGCTTACTACATGTAAACTGCCTTCCTAGCAGTTTTGCAAAAATGTGAACCATATTTCTGCTTTTGGGACATTTTATGGTTTGTTTCTCTGCCCATGTAGCTTTCTCCCTTGTGCCCATGGGTCTTTTTTTTGGTTCTTGGCATCATATTTACCAACATAATTACTGCAACAGCATGTCTACAGCTGAACTATTTTTGAACACTGGTCTGTGGAACAGTAAGGGAGAACCATGGGTTGCCAAAACTACTGAAAGAAAAGTAGCTGCTGCATGAGTGAGTTCTGGCTCGAAATAGCCGGTCAGCAAGGTGTTAAGGTGTATTTTTCTCTCTTGCTTAAGGCTATTTTGAAAATGTCATCTAATTCTTAGTTCTTTCTCTGGAAATGGTTTTACCACTTGGGAAGTATTTGGCTTTAAATATTCAGGATTAATCCAAGTTTTTCATTAAAAAATAGGAATCTCAGAATCACTTGACTTTTCTCCAAGGTGCAAAATTTAGCACAAGTTACGTAAGCTTCAAAAAGGATTTTTAAAGAAATTGGCACAGTGGGCATCAATTTCTTATTAATTGCTATGCTATGCTATTAAAGAATTCACCATGAGTTTACATCAGAAAGACCTTGATGATCATAGATGACCATTTTAGCATGTTTTCATAAAAATAGCATCTTTTCAAAGTTCTATGTTTTTATGATCTTCCTGACCTCACCAAACAGTAGATAAACTGTTTGCATATTACCGTTTTATTATATAGGATAGAGGCCTGGTGCATGGGTGGGGGCCGGCTGGTTTGACCTGAAGGGTGTCCCAGATCAGGGTGGGGGTCCCTGCTGGGGGATGGCCCTACACCTAGTTTGGTTCTCAGCACCTGGTCTCCTGGCACCTCTGCTGCTGGGCCTTCTCCTCACTCCCACTCAACTGTTGTCACCTCTGCCTTCGGCAGGGACTTGATGTGATGCAGGGAGGGTCAGGTCTGCAAACCCCCACCCCCACCCCTGCCCGTGGGGACATCTGGCAGGACATGGTGGCAGCCGTTCTGCATGGGCTGGCAGTGACACAGTGCAGTCAGTAGGTGATTTTGCCAGTGAACACTTCTCTCGCACCCCTATAAAGTACACCGTGTGTCCCAGTGCCAAGGTTGCAATCTCTCGGCATCTCGGCTGGAATGGCAGGCCTGTGGGAAGGGGAGGTTGGCTTTTTCACCCTGGAGGGTTGAGGGGGGCGGGGGGGTTAAGGCGCTTTAATCCTGAGTTTGCAGTGATGAGGGAGGGTCCCATGCAGTGAGGCAGGCAGGTTGAGGAGGGGGGGTGGGGTGAGGGTCTGCACTGTCCGGCAGAGCTCAACATTAAGTAGCCAGTGAATACCATGGCAGGTCTGGACAGGGACTCATTTTATATTTGAGTGTCTTTAATGTCACTGTCCCCTGCTTATAAAAACGGGGGTCCCACCCTTTGATTTTGCATTGACGAGGCCTGCAAAGTATGTAGTCAATGCCAGGCGACGTGTGTGTTTTCAGTAGCATTGCTTCCCCAACTCTCACTGAAATTAAAGCAAAACTCTCGGAAAGAAGTTTCCAGTAATGTCTTCCTCGGCGGACTGTGTCTTTGAAATGCCGCTCTGTTTGGAAAAAGGATGCATCTCTCCTCCCAGCCCACTTTAGCCACGGACAGCGAAGGAGCTTAGCAGAGCCTTTGGGTGTACACGTTACTGGGCCTAGGAAAAGCCTCTTCCCCCTCCAACCTCTTCCTTCCACCTCCTCCTTCCCCACCTCCTGTCTTCTGTCAAAGCTGAGACCCATCTTGTAGCTAGAGGTTGCACTCACTCTGTAGCATGGAGATGAGGGGCTGCTTCTCGCTGTACCTCAGTCTCAGACGACTCTGAAACATGCATACCATCAGCATAAGCTCCCTCCAGAGCGTGTCTGTGACTGGACACTCTGGAATCCCACCCGTGGTGATGTTCCTTGTCATGTTTGCGTTAGTAGTTGCTCTGAGGTAGGGGGCGGCTGTGCCTCTAAAAACCATTTGACCTCCGTGTTGCCCCAGCCTGCTGGGGGGCGTGCCGGCCGGATGCCTTTCAGAGGCTGAGAGAAGCCAGGGCTCTCTCAGGGCCCAGGGCCCAGCACAATGTTCTGTCCAAGTGGCTGTTGGTTCATTTTTCAACCATTTTTATAACTTTTTATGGAAATAACTACTGAACAGTGTAGGATTTGCTTTAAATTATTTTTGCAGGTGAAAAAAGGATAAGGATTATTCTTACACACAAAATCATATATAAGAAAAAACTTCAAAGGAAAAAGAACAGTTTTATAGATAGGTTATCAAAGATGAACTCAGTGGTTCAAATTTACTAGCTTTTAAGAAAGATCATTTGCTCTTTTGCTGACAGCTACTCCCCAAATCCCGAATCATTGTTTCCTTTCCTTCTGCAAGCTTCACACTTTATTTTTACTCTAGCCCCAGGCAAAAAAGAATAGAGGAGTAGATTCAGAAACCTTTCAGAAAAGGCTTATTGTGCAATTACTGCATTTCTAGGCCTAATGGTACAGGTATCAATAAAACATGAACTGAGTCCTGGCTAGATTCAGCGTGATTCTCAGCCCCCACATCTTCTTACAGGGACTTAGAAACACTCTAAAAGGTGGAGACATTGTGTTAATTTGTGATGATTCATAATTCTATAGATGTTCATTTTTATGTACAACTGAGAGCAACGTGCTAGTAACCTAAGTGGTTTATTAAAAATTACGAACGTTTTATATTCATAAACTTAGTAAATTAAGTGCAATACTGATATCACTTGTGACCACTGTCTTCTCTTTGGATTCCTGCCACCGTGAAGCTTTGCAAAGCTATGGCTTAGCACATGTCTAAGCAGATAGCATAATTTTCTCAATGTTCTAGGAAAAGCCCATCAGTATTTTTCCAGAAGAGACACCAAATTTCCTGAAAGGACATAAAAACAAACAAGACTAACAATGGCTACTGTTCTAGCTTTTGACTTAATTATTACATTTTATAGTGAGTTTTTTGGTTGATATTCCCTCTCGAGGGATGTATCTCTTGCATCAACAATATCTGAGCCTCTCATTTTCCAATCACTGGGCTTCAGAATGGATGTGGACCGCTCTCATATGAACCATCTGTACCCCATTGCTGAAACCCATCTGCTGTTGTGAAGACAATTTGTTATTATTTATCATCACTAGAATGTGAGAGTAGGTGGCGTGGGTGGGGAGCAAGGTTGGTTATTCTCCTGAAATTTAGAATTACTGGTGCAGCTTTCAAAAAATGAGTAAGTAGACAAGTAGGATTTGCTGTCTTTTTTACACTCCCCACCCCCCGCCCCCCCCACCAGACTGTACACCTCTTGCCCAGCGAGGCTTCCCTCACTCCCTCCTGGCCCAGCAGGTGAGGGAGCTGGTGCCAGCAGCGTGGCAAGGGCAGCTGAGACAGAATGCAGAGCCAGGGCCCGCAGAGCTCTGCTGGCTCACCCCCTCCAGTGCCACACTCCAAGATTCTTCCTCCAGAACTGACTATTGGTTGAGGGGAGCTCTCTGCCTGAGCTTAAAACACAAGGAGGCTGTTCAAGGGTCTTTGCAAGCAGACATTACTCAGTGCTAGTGTTGATGAAATTAGGCACAGGAGCTGTCTGCCAAATGGTAAAGCTAAAGGGACTACTTAACTTTGGACTGTACCTACTCAGGCCAGATTACAGTTAAGGGTGGCACGTGAAAACTTGCAGATGCAAAGAAAATTTGAAAATATTTCTCTGTGGAGATTTCCAGGGCCACAGACTTTTGGTACAGGCTAGGTGGGTGATTTTCTTAACTTCTTAGTTTTGTGAAGTGCCATATGGGCTTCTAATAAAAACACCTACCTTATTTCATCAAATTCTAAAGCCCCTTTAACTGTAAATCACACCACTATTTATCTAAAACGAAGAAAAAAGTTGCTGATGAATGACATTGCTTTTGCATCCTAGTAGGGCCTTTATTTTATACTTATTGAAAGAGCTTCCTTTGATTCATGGATACATAAATTCTGTTATCTATTTTTTACAAAAAGATTTTAAAAATAAACTCTTTATGCTAGAATAACTTGTAATAAGTTGCAAGTGTAATACAAAGAATTCCTGTGTACTTTACACCCAATTTCTTCTATTCTCAACATCTTGCGTTAATATGCTACATTTGTCACAACTAATGGACCAATATTGGTACATTTTTAACTAAAGGCCATCCTTCATTTGACTTCCATCATTTTTTACCTAAGGTCCTTTTTTCTGACCCCGGGTCCCTCCCAGGACACCACGTTACATTGTCACATCTCCTTAGGCTTCTGTAGACTGTCACTTCCTCAGACTTCCCTTGTTTTTGATTACCTTAGCAGTCTGGAGGAGTCCTGGTTAGTTATTTTACAGAATGTCCTTCAATTTTGTTTTGTCTGATGTTTTTCATATGGTTAGTGTGGGATTTGGGGTTTGAGGGAGGAAGATATCTATTACTTTAAAAAAAAAAAAAGGAAAATAAGCCAAAGAAAAGTGAACTTACTGTTAAATATTCTTCACCTTGGGGTTTAACTTTTCCGCTTTACCTTTCGACTTGGAGTTCTCAGTAGCCTTGTTTTCCACACCGTCTTACCCTCTGTGCCAGCAAGAACATTGGTGGTGCAGCATTTTGGAGACACTGTATTACTGGGGTTTCTTCCAAATCACTGGCCCTCTTTTGCCAGTTTTGAAGCTGTCACTTTCATGGTATTTTTGTTTTGTTGTGTTTTTATTTATTTATTTATTTAATTTTTTTTTTTTTTGAAGCTGTCACTTTCTTGACCTTACTGGAAGGTGTCAGGCAAACTCTAGTCTCTGACAAGACATTTGCAACCCAGTTGTCTTCAGCTTATGGAGCAGGTAGCTCTCCACACCTTAATGATTTTAGGGACAGAGAAAAGGAATTAGGAAGGGCACTGGGACAAAAAGTCTCCCCATTTGTTGCTTGATACCCAGTATGTATTTAGTAGAGGACATGCTTTTCTTATGTAAATAAGATAGATCTTGAGTAGAGATTAACATGAATCTATTCCCATTAAATTGCAAATGACTGCTTTTGTGATCCTCTCTGAGAACAAAGGAAAATGAGATTGAAGAGGACAAGCTATTCAGTCAAGTGAGGAGGTACCTCAAAGAGGGAAATGGCCATAGGAACTTATATCTGAAACCTTGGTGAGCAAGTTTGTTCTAACTCACTCTTCTGGTAAGACTGGTCTTGTGCATTAATGTTCCAGGAATGCTCCCAACCTACTACTTCATTTTAGCTATTCCCACGGCATTGTCGCACAAGAACACATAATATAGTTGGTTACGTAATTCTTTGTTTGCCTAATCCTTGTCCCATTACTCAAAAAGCTGGAGCAGGTTACAAAAATAGAATCATAGTGTAACATTTAAAAAAAAATATGGTAATCAAAGGGAAAGAAAAATGAGGGTTGAATGTTCTGATAAAGTCAAGGTGAGTTATCAACAGAAGCGTGTGTGTGGGATTCTGCACATTTAATTAAGGTGGTGCAGATGTTTTAAGATATATTTTATCATATTAAGGAAGTATTTCATTGAACTTTTATTCAGAATTGGTTAAAAATGGTAATAAAGTTTGTCAATATTTCAGCAGAAATAGGAAATATCTTTTTCCTCCTTATGTTGCATTTCTGGAATAAATTAGACTTGGCCATATGTTTTCCTGTACTATGTACTGCCAGGTTGTGCTTGACACTCTATTTTCTAGGATATTTTGCATTGAAATCTATGAATATTGTTAAAGAAAAAAAAATTACCCAGTGGCACTTGTTACCGATAGTAAGGAAGACTTTATTCAAAGGGAACTGCCTTGATAGTATAGGGACCACTGTAATGGGGTCTTGTAGTGGAGGAGAGAGATTGGGCTCAACTCTAAATACAACAAGGAAAAGTGGAAATTTTAAACCAAGAAACAGCATTGTGGAGAGGTCAATGGATGAAAAATCACTAAGGGGAAACATCAAGTGTAAGAGGAATTCTGGTTAAACTGACCTAACAGATTATTGCTGAAGGCAAGCCAGGCTGATCAGATACCTCCTGAGAGATGGTGAAGAATAAGAACCTGATTAGGTATCATTGGTGATGAAGTATGGAGGATGGGGAATTCTGGCTAAACCGTCTAAGCAGGATTCTCCCTAAAACTGGACAATGCAGAGATGAACACAGAAACCTAACAGTCAGGGCCTAGTTAAGAAAGAGCTTGGAAGAAGAGAATAAAGGTCAAGGACAGAATATTTATCAGTATGGCCTATAATTTTCTTTTCTATGAAATTTTTGTATTTTGGAATCTGTGATACAAAAGGTTTGGAAGATTTTCCTTCTAATATGTCCCCGGGACCTCTTAAGGCACAAACTGCTTCAAGAAATCATCCTCGTCATCATGAGGGCTAAGGTTACGTGAGCACTTCCTGTGTGTGAGGCTGTCTGTAGGCTGCTCGTCCCTGGGAACCCCATGAGACTGGAACTATGATTTTTTTCCAATTTGAAGATGAGAAAGCTAAGGTGCACAAGTGTGAAGTACTTCACCTTGTGCTGGTAAGTAGCTGAGCAGGATTATCCAGGCTCCAGAGTCCACACTCTTACGCCATAGTTTGACATGAAACCAAACTGCGAAAAAAGATGGCATGGGAAATAAATGGTGTGGGGTTTTTCATTCCCCTTACCTGATTTCCTTTAGGATCATCTGATTTATTTTATGGTTATCGTGTGGAAATGTATGTGGCAGAAACAAAGGGCACTCTGACAGCATTCTAAAGCAGGTGGCTTACAAGGCAGATGTCCTCTATTAAAAAATGAGAGAATTGGAATTTGTCAAACACAGCAATTATGGGAGGATTATTTATATAATAAAAAACTCTAGTACCTTATAAAGGATTTCAATAGTAGATTTCCCCAAACAGTAAACTGCCTCTGTGGTCTATCATAGGGCATTTAAAATATTAAGCAAATTAGATATAAATAGTCTACAACAGGCTTAACTATTAGGAAAGGAACATTTGTTAAGGTAACTGCATTCCACACGATTTTCTTAAATTGACATTTTAGTTAACACATGCTTTAAATGAAAAAGTCATGTATTTTGGCATGTTTTACCAGAATTTCTGATCAGGCTACTGTTGTGTATATTTCCAGGTTGCTACAAACCCACAAAGAATTTCATAGCTCAGAACAGAAATAGAAATCTTCTTTTTCACTTGTTTTATTTTTCCGTATCTGTGTTACCAATCAAATGCAAACACTGCTGAAATCCATGAACATCGAAAGTTTTTAACGAGCAGAGAGGGCCACATGTGCACCCAGATTCCAACATCTGTTCCAATTTGTAATTGGCTGTAACTGCCTTTGCTTTATGCGAAATGACTGGGATCATAACAAAAATTACTTTTAAATTGCTTGTATGTCTTGGATCATGCGTGTTATTTTTCTAGTACTTCAAGTCTTCTTAAAAACCACTGAGGCATAGTTGGGTTAATGTGTATCAAGGAAGGAAATAAAAGGCTAACTCTAAGAGGCTTTGTTTCACTAAGGACAATTTAAGAAAAATAGGGATTTAGCTTTTCTTTCTAGAAGTAAATTCCAGAGTTTTAGTAAAAGGGCATTTTGAGGACTAGATTAAGGTAGCGACTTAATTTGCAGGGCTGAGTGCAAAATAAAAATGAAGGATTCCTGGTTCAAAAAGCAGTGGGGGTGGGAGGGTGCCATTAAAGGTACTAAAATATAAAGTTGTTCCCTTTCTTCCAGAGTTTCCCTCTCAGCTTGTCCTGGTCTTATTTTATTTGCTCCTTAATGTCATTAAATTAAGTTTGTTTATTATCAGCATGAATTTTAACATTTAGCATTATACTGGGCAATGCTAGTTTTAGGTGCAAACGTAAGTGCTTTAAACTACAAAGCAGTATCACCGACGTTACACAATTTGTAGTTGGTAGTTCATACATGTATTTCATTCTTACCAGAGTAGTGGAAATGTACAAAACTAACTCAACTTTTTATTTCGTTTCTTGATACGTGCACATACTACCAATACTCTGCCTTTGACTTGCCTATGAATGTGGAAGAATAAAAAGAAAAGGAACTAGGGGTTGCTCTAACTACTCCTTCTACGTCATCATTTCCAGCATAAGTAGTTGGTGAATACAAGAAGTAACATGCGTAAGGAAGAATACAATTGGATTCCTTACTCATTTGTGTTTCTTAAAAGGCTATTGCCTTCATTATGCTTTGAATCAAGTTCTGGTTCAAATGGGAACTGTGGCCCTTACTCAGTCATAGGTGTAATATGCTCACCTTGTTCTACCTTTGAGTGTTGCTGAACTCCCAGACAATCATGGATCCTTTGACATGCTGGGCTAATGGAGCATCTCGAATGCTCTATGTGGATGGGAGGACATGCATATTGTTCCGGTCTTTGCTCACTCGCATGCTCCATCCTTCCATCAAACTTCCCTTGCAAAACACAAAGTCAAAGACAAAAGTGTTAACAATTTCAATATGGTGACAGCGGGTTATTAAACCAAAGCTTGGTACCCTTTTGGGCACAGGACTCTGTGCGACTGCCCACGTTTTGTGCCCATCAAGCTGACTGCTGTGGTGACCTTATCTACATATTGGGGTGATAATAAGATGTCTCGGGAGGATTGCCATGAGGAGTAATGAAGGCATGAATGTAAAGTGCTTAACAAGTATCCTGCACATAGAAAATACTCAGTACATGGTAGTTTCTTAGTACCTAAGTCACGTTATATCTCAAAGAAAATCAGGAAATGGTTAATGTATTTCTACTAGGAAACTTGATTTAGATTAAATGCATTCCCAACATAAGCTTCACTAAACAGGATTTGCTTCCAAACACTTGAGACTCTGAAACACAATGAATACTCCTTTATCTGTGCTGTGCTCATGAGGCAACTAGATGATAAACAGGCAGAGCTCTGTTTATCCTGAAGTTCCCTGGTTTGGTTTATGCCGTGGTAATTACCCAGCAAGTTATAGCAAATAGAGCAGTGAGATGTCCAGAAAAAAACAAAGGCTCTAGTCATTTAAGGCAGTTGAATTTCCAGGTTGCCTTCGGCTGAGAATGAGGTCAGTTCTGTAAAGCCGGGGGCAGACAAGGCCTCTGTGAACCCAGAATGAACACAACACCAAGATGTGCGATGTGCCTTAGCAAGTGGTGGGGAACTCTTGTTGATTACAGTGTCTGAATGCAACTTGGAGTAGAATGAGTTTCAGGATCCAAAGTTACTGAAGAAATATCTTATATAATAAGAGAGGAATATTCTAATTAGCTGTTACGCCCTGAGGTGTAACGATCAAGTGCGTCAAGACCAGGTCACGGATCAGCAGGAGGGTGGGCCAGCGAGGTACAAGCAGGCTGTGGAGACTACAGGAGGGGGCAGGGCAGCAAGCTATGAGGGGGGGAAAGGGGGTGGGGGAAGCTACAGGAGGGCGGGGCAGTTGGCAGAGAGCTACAGGAGGATGCAGCGACCTACTGGCGCATGGATTCGTGCACAGAGCTACTAGTATTATAAATAATACCCATCACTTAGTAATTCTAGTAGAGCTGCTTATAAAATGCTATTTAGTATGCCCCAAGTGTATTTGCTTTATTACATGTATTGAAACCAACCATGGACCTTGGAAACGTCAATTTAAAAAAGAGCATTTGATAAATTATTAGCTCATGATTGAGTTGGCACATACTAATTATTTAAACACCATTTTATTTAAAACCTAAATATTTTAAAAACAGATTCTCTATTAATTTATTTCCCATTGGCATATTTTAGGTGAAAATCATAGCAACCTAAAATTGTGAGCTTATTTTAAAATTTTTCACACAAATGACTGGTTAGATATGAGATTGGCTGAGAAATTATGTAACAAGATGAAATAGGTCATTATAAATACTCATATGTTGCCCTGACCGGTGTTGTTCAGTGGTTAGAGTGTCAGCCCATGAGCTGAAGGGTCACCATTTGGTTCCTAGTCAAGGGAACGCACTTGGGTTGCAGGTTTGATCCCTAGCCCTGGTTGGGGCATTTATGGGACGAAACCAATTGATGTGTTGATGTGTCTCTCTCATATCAATGTTTTTCTCTCTCTCTCTCTTTCTCCTTCTCTCTCTCTCCCTCCTTCCCTTCCATTCTCCCTAAAAAAATCAATGGAAAAAATATCCTTAGGTGAGGATTAAAAACAACAAAATAATATCTTCACAAAAGTGAGCCATTTCAGATCATACAACAGGTGACATGACCATGTATTTTATGCAAGTGGGATTTTCCGTCTCTGGTTTTAGCATCAGGATGAACCTCTGTGAGGAAGAGGATCACAGAATTGATTTGATCTGATTTTTAAAAAATCTCTTTACAGGGGAAAGGATTGATGAAGCTGTGACATGAAATCCATGTCTAGTAAGATTCTTTTAAGAACTATCCCCTACCCCTGTCCATTTAGTCTTAAAAATCTGGATTTAATTTTCATTTTAAACCTGAGTTAAATTGAACTATGCAAAAAGTATTAAGTTTCTGAATTCCTGGGTCTTCTCATCCACTGTGGTTACGATGACTAAAGTTGGGAGCACTGAGTCAGGACATGGGTGTGCTGTGGCAAATGCTGCTCGTTCTCAAAGAATTTTATTGATAAATAAAGTTATTATTATTTCCAGATGCAGAGCCTAAATATCTGATTGTCGTGCGACCTGCTCCTCCACCAAGTCAAAAGAAGTCATGCTCAGGTATTTTTCATTCACTTTGTTTTTTATTAACTCTAAACCATGACTTTTTGTCTCTTTTCTATCCATGGAGACCCAGTGCCTTGGGGAGGCCTTAAGAATGCAGTTTAGAAGTTGAAACATGCACAGCAGGCTCTGGGTCAATAGATTAGTAGCAGGGGCAGGAGGAGACTTCTCGGGATCCTATCCCAGTACCACCACATGTGAACAAGGGCTTTAGGCAAATATTGAACCTCTCAGCGCCTCCTTTCTGCTGCATAATAAGGGTCATCGTGAGAATTAAATGAGTTCGTGGATATGCCACACCTAGGACAAGGCCTGGCTCATAGCAAGTGCTCCCTGAGAGTTGTTCCTCCTAGTGTCTTTGTTTTGAAATGTGTGACCTCATGCTTGCTATTGGGCCTTTCAGATTTTGAAGGCAGATTTTGATGTCTAACCTTTGCTGAAGGAGACTGTTTACATTTCAAAGGCATAATTAATTTATATGTGTTGGATTAAATAGACTTAGATTTTATTTACTCCTGATCTCTCCCTTCTAAACCTCTTCTATTTAGTCAAATATAGAAGAACTCCTTTTATGAAACAGCAATGCAACACCCATCTTCCCATGGATAGGACGTCTCAAAATGGGAACATAGATGCCATATGAATAAATGAGTAGAATTATTTCCATGTGATCAAAAGATTAAAGTCCTTCTTGAAATTACCCCAGTTTCCCTACTTAAGTGTCTTCTCAGATCAAATGAGTTGCCATTGCTATAATGAGGGACCAATTATAGCTGCGAATATGATTTTACCACCTGATACCACACCTTCCTAACTCTGTGGGTAGAGTTGACCTTGTTTTCCAATGTGAACTGTTCTCAAAATAATTATTTCCTAATCAGACTTATCTTCTATAGTACACTGGATGCCACACACAAAAAAGGATCTTTTTTGTTTTGTTTTATTTTTGTTACATCTTTTTTAAGGTATGAAATGGGTGGGGAGAACATACAGATCTTTAAATATACCCAGGAAGGGGTCCCTGGCAGCTGTGTGTTCGTCTTCTAGATGAATCAGCCAACCCTGGTTCACAGAAATCAGTTGCCACAATCCTCTCCCCTCTCCCCGCTCCTTCTGGTGTTTTCCACTTCTTTTAAGAGAAGCAATAAATAGTCAAGCATTTTGAAAAATACACATTCCTTTTCCTGACCTTTTATATTTTCCCAAAGCCCAAGGAAAATTTCAATCACTGCTTACAACGTGTTAACAATAGTTGTCCAGGCAGCTTTCCATACTCCTCAAAATAAATAATCTCATAATATTTCAAGACTCTATTTCAAAATATTTAACAATAAAGTCAAGAAGCATGAGTCTGGTTCCATGGGATTCTGGCTTCATATTCATTGAACTGTTTCTTAATGCAAATATGATCATAATACACATATACAAAAATATATATGGAAAGTCAAGGCGGTGATTACACCTTAGTAGCACCTTAGAACTTCATTTTGTTTTGGAGCTGCTATGACACTGGCCTTAGCAGTCATTTTTCACTTTGTGATACCAGGGCAGGAAACGGCTTCATCTTGCTCAGGATATAATGCCCCACCTTTCCTTTCAGGCAGCAGATATCATTTTTGTTTTTGTAATCTGCATTTGAGGATGATGTCATGACTAATGGATTCACTTCCATTCATTTTATATTTGCATCCACCACATACATTTTAATTATTTAATCATTTTATATTAAAATCAAACTTAGTGAAATAATTATTTGATGGGTCATGTAAGCCGTAGGTTCCCTTGTGAAAGAAAAATGTATCTGTGGTCTTTCAGTGGCATCATATTCATAAGGTATGAGCTAAACCAATGATGCAGTAAAAAGAAAATTAGATTACAATTGCCTTTGGTGTGACCTTGGCCACCCTTGAAAGTTCTGTGGGTTGAAAGTTGTATTTATCTGTAAAATAAGATTACATTAGTATTACATTAGTGAAAATCAACTCAGGGGTGGAAAAAGGCATACCAGGATCACCTCAGGGCCTTTTAAAACTACCGGTACCCCCTACCCTCATTTTAGATTCTAATCTTCCCACCTTGGTGCCCAGACTTGGACCCTTTGTATCACAATCGTACAAGGTACTATGATGGGTGGATTGGAAAAATCTACAGAGAACTATAAATGCATGTTTGCAACCAAGTAAACAATAACTATCATTGAAAATTATTTCAAATATCTTGTAAAAATTCAGCTATGTTACAATGAAGCAATTTGTCATCATTAGGTTATGTATTTTCTGGGCTCAGAAGATTTTTTCGCTGTAATAACAATTTTCAGAACTTAAATCTAGTAGAAGCAACAGTATGACACAATTTCCAAGGACTTTTGGTTCAGATAAGCTCCACTAAGCTCATACAATGGGTACCTTCCTACCCACTGGTTCCCACTTGCATTAGACTAAGATAACACAAGTTTGTCCTATAGCAAATACAACACCCATAGTCTCGTGAAATGAAAGGGGAATCCAGTGAGAATACAAATATATATGTTTTATGTTAGCTCTATGCAGTTTTATTAGGTCTGCTATTGGATTTTTATTTTATTCACTCTGTTTTATGAGACAGTGTTGGTTTCTATGGTTAAGGATCTTCCCTTCTCTTTTTCACTGTTTCCATTCTTGCAGTTTCACATATTTTTGGAAAGGCAAATGTCTGGCCTCTAAATACTTGAAAAGAATCTACAGTGGTTTATCAGCATTGCCCAAATCTACTCAGTCCCATCAGAACAGCTGTGCTTCCTGTTATTCCTCCTCTCCCAGCATTGTTAAAAGTGTATCTGCATTTTCCATTTAGACACTCACTGTAAAAAATATTCTTATTTTAATGGTATGATGGGGATTTTACACTATAAAATAGGTTTTAAAGAAAGAATATACCTACACCTAGAAGCTAATCTTTCTTTTCTCAGATGTTATTTCACACTAATTCACAGTCCTAGGGGAAAAACAGCATGTTTTTATTTGTATGTAAAAGAAATGGAATGAGTGTGTATATATACATACATACATATATGTATATGTGAATATAGTATGTATATGTATATGAAAATGTGTGTGTTTTTATTTTACTGGTAACAGCCAAGACCTCCATATTCATCCCTGACTCCCAAGAAAATAAAAACTAGATATAATTGGATATAGTTTATATGTACATATTACACATATATGAATATATACATATATACGCATATACACACATAAATATCAAAAGGAATATTTCATTTGATTCATGCTTAAATTCATCGTCAAAGAATTAGTAATATTTGTGCATTGTATAGAAGGAACTTGATACTTTCACACTTTTCTTCATCTTACCAAGTCATCGTCATGCATTTACCCCGATCATGAAAATACACGAATTGTTACAGAATTAACCTGTGTGTCACCTCCGCAGGCAAAACACGCTCTCGCAAGCCTCTCCAGCTGGTGGTTGGCACTCTGACACCAAGCTCCGTCTTCCTGTCCTGGGGTTTCCTCATTAACCCACACCATGACTGGACATTGCCGAGTCACTGTCCCAATGACAGGTAACTCATCATAATGGAAGACTTTATTTTTCATCTGAAAATCAGTGCCTGCTTTTAACAGTACTTGTGCATGCTTTAGAAGAATGTGTAAATATCGGGAGCATCAGCATTTACAGGTCACCTCTTAGCTGTCCAGCCCATTCTGGATGTAAGGGGAATGCAAAGGCTTACCCTTAAGGGAGTTACCACCTACCTGAATAGAAACACATGCAAGTATGTTTTCTTTTTTCTTTTTCTTTTTCTTTTTTGATTGATTTCAGAGAGGAAGGAAGAGGGCGAAAGAGGTAGAAACATCATTGATAAGAGAGAATCATTGATTGGCTGCCTCCTGCATGCTCCTCACTGGGGATTGAGTCCGTAACCGGGGCATGTTCCCTGACCAGGAATTGAACCATGACCTCCTGGTTCATAGGTGGATGCTCAACCACTGAGCCACGCTGACTGGGCAGTATATTTTCTTAACAAAGAATAAACTACAAGGGAGAATAAGCCACATGGCAAATGGGGAGTATCAGTGAGAAGTGTAATGAAGGCTCAGAGGATGAGGCTGAAGGCAGTTAGGAAAGACTGTTAAAAGTTGGAAAGGTAAATGTCCTAGAGAAATATAGTAGCTTTCTGTTCACCTTTTGCAAGTAAAAAGGGTGGATTGTTCCACTACTGACAAAAAGAAAAAAAAAGTTGGAAAGGTTGCTGGCTCCCAGGAAAGATGTATATTTAATTTTTTTTGCTTTGTTCGTTTTTTCCTAACTTTTCCATTACATTCCCATAAGCAACATAGGAAGGGTTCCAGTTGCTCCCCATTCTCACCATGTTTTGTGTTGTCAGTATTTTTCATTTTAGTTATTCTAGTGTAGTTCTCTCTTCATTATCATTTTGATATGCATTTCTTGTGTACTAAGGTATTGAGCACTTTTTCATGTACCTTTTGGCCAAGTATCTATTTGTGTAGTGCTTATTTTTATTTGTCTAAATTGAACTAAAAAGAAAGACCCTTAAAATGTTTATAAGTCCTCAAAAGTACCTTTCACATGACTTTGATTAGGAAATCTAGACTAAGAAAAAATTAAATTTCCCTAAACATGTCCATCCCACAGTTCTGAAGGAGACATTTTTGGGAAAAGGCATGTAGAAGATATTGCCAAAACCAATTTTTTTTGAAAAATAATTTTGAGATGTTACAAAGAATCTGAAATATTTTTTATTTCACCCACTACTAAAGCCATACTTATTTTGTTTGGAAAATGAACTCTTAAAAGAACATGCTTTCTTGTGTTAATTCCAGTTTCTAGTGGATTGGTCCAGGGTGACAATGTTAAGAAAATAAACATTTATAAATTGCTTTCTTTTTTAAAATAATTTTTTGTTCTCTTATTTTTAAAAAAAAGTCAAAAGTAGGGAAGGAAAGAAGGAAGGGAGAAAGAAAGGAAAGAGGGAAGGGAAGAAATTTGGAACACTTGTAGCAAAATGCAGTTATTCAACTTGCTTGATAAATCATTGAGGTGCAGTAACCTGTAAATTCATATAGTATAATATGGATATGATTCCTTCCCCTGTTCTCAAGCCTTTCCTTTAATCTCACCTGGCCTTACTGACCCTTCCATGAAAGAATTTATCTAATGACTGATTCTAATTGATAGCTGTTGTCATGGTCTGACAGCACAAGCAGGTAACGAATGTGGAGAAGGTAGAGGAGCAGATGTCCTAGTGCAGTGGTCGGCAAACCGTGGCTCGCAAGTCACATGTGGCTCTTTGGCCCCTTGAGTGTGGCTCTTCCACACAATACCACACACGTATAGTGCGATTGAAACTTCGTGGCCCATGCGCAGAAGTCGGTTTTCGGAAAGGAGATAGATGAAACAAGTATACAAGACGAGTGTGGCTGGGAGAGTTGGAAGGGGCCGACCTCAGCGAATGTACCTCAATCAGATTGAGGACATTTTTAGCAAAGGCCAGCTTAGGAGTACCCTAATTAAGTTAATAATAATGTACCTACCTATATAGTTTAAATTTAAAAAATTTGGCTCTCAAAAGAAATTTCAATCGTTGTACTGTTGATATTTGGCTCTGTTGACTAATGAGTTTGCCGACCACTGTCCTAGTGGAACTAGGATTTTAATCAAGGCAGTTGGCTCACAGGCCCAAGCACCTCACCCCCAGCCCCTGACTCACACCCTGGCTCTGTTCTTTTCATCAAGTAGATGGACTCATGCCTGTCAAATCACAATATTAAAAATAAAGAATTCCATTTTGAGTAAAGTTTCTTTAAAAATTGGGCATGAGAGGGGGTGTGGGGGGGCAAAGAGGGGATAAGGACACATACATAATACCTTAATCAATAAAGAAAATAAAAAATAAACAAATAAAAATTAAAATTAAATAATAGCATGTCAAGATGCTATGGACAGAAATAGAAAATTTTAAGACATGACTAAAAGGGAAGAATTAAATAGTAATGACTAAAAAGAAGTACTTGAAGTATTTGTGAATTTCATTTAACCATGCCTCCTTTCTCCCAGTATAGTTTATAAAGAGCTGACATTTTAGTCTTTGTGGTATTTAAAAAAAATAGTAGTCCCTATTTAAAAGCTCTGGAAATACTGTACTCAGTATAAGTAGCCAAATAAATCCACCAGAACAACTCTAAATTAGTGTAATTGTAAGCAGATTTGGAGAAATTCACTCTCAGATGATCATGCAGATGTTTTTAGAATTTAGACCAATCTAGTAGGTTAGAATAAGCAATAATAGCTATAGGGAATGATTGCTTCTCAAAAATTGGAAGGTTAATACAGCCAAAGTTTTCCTTCAGGAGTATCTTCTTACAAAACCACTGAAATCTGAATGCCCTTGGCTTGCTACAGAAATACCAACTGTTGTTATTTTAATCCCTTGAACTCTAATATTTGGCCCCCTGTGTAGAGTCTCTGATTTAAACACACACCCGCGCACACACACACACACACACACACACACACTCACAAGAATTTTCACATTGTTTTGTTGGATAGCCTCATTTATCCTACAAATGCAAATAATTTATTGGAAAAGTTTTTGCTTTTTAGTTTGCTTTTGGACTTCCTATGTCAAAGCTCTGTGTAGTAAGTTTCCAGTGAGAAAACCCCTGTTTTTGTTTTATTTTGTTTGGTTTAAACTTGGGAACATTAATTAAATGTTGATTCAGTCTTTTGTGGCACATGTTTCTATTCTGATTGGCATAGGGTTCATATGGGTCTCCCTGTTTTTAGACCCTTTTCTTAATTCACATTGGAGAATAGATGTGCTTAATTTATGGTTTTTATTCTTAATGGACTTTGAAAGGAAGAACGTTACACTTATCCTTGATAAATCTAAGGTCAAATGAAAGCTTTCCAAATTGGCCCAGATGAAGAGTAAAACATGTTTTGAACCAAAATTTATTTTGCCATTAATAACTTATTTTTTCCTTCCCATGTTTCCAATTTAAGTCATTTAAGATTGCTTTAGTTCTTGCTTCTTTGTCAACTTATTAAAGTTTTATGATTCATTTAGATATCATTTTTACATTTTCTAACACTTTCATATTATGTTTATTTACTCTTAATGCAGAGTGAGGGCCTCCTTGTTAGCTGGTTCAGAACAGGCTGTTGTCCCCCCCAAGTATTTAAGAAGTGGGTATTTTCAGTGTTTGTGGATTCTCACCCGAATGAGCACAATGCCTTGCTCTCCATTTGTCTTGCCATGTAAACTTTAAGTCCTGTGAGGAGAGAGATCATATAAGTTTATCACCATTATCTGGCCAGTTCCTGGAGCCAGCATCTGGTACACAGTAGACCTTCAGTAAATGGATGCTGAATAATAAGCAGTGAAATGTCAGCATTTTTACTTTTATGTTGTACCGTTACTTGAAACTGAACATGATATATTACCTCACTTGTCTTATTACTTTCTGAATTATCATAATTTTTCCACTCATTTTTTTCATCTATAACTAATGAGCCCCCAAGTTATATTGGTTTTGCCTTTGAGAAGTACGCATGTAAGTATCTTTGTCTTTTACTTCTCCATTTCCGCACCAATGATTCCAATCCAGGCACTCCTCACCTTACCCCAGATCATGGAAATAGCATCCTGGCGTTTTCCCTACCCTAATCCATCCTGGCTTTTGCAATGCTGAGGAAATTTAGAGTATCCACCATCAGCTTACTCTTTCTTCAGCCCAAATTTATCTTTACCACTCTTTCTCTTCTTTCCAAGGGATATGTTTTTTACTTTGTACAGTAACCATTGAGTCCCTTCCACATTCTGTAAGCCTTTCTCTTTTACATTTGCCCCTTCCCTGTCATTGGTACCCTGCCTTTGGCTTACAAACATGCTCTAGAGTTCCCTACCTGAAAACAAAATCTGTTGATCCTGTTATATCTTTCAAGCTATGGTGTTGTTTTTTAAAAAATTTGTATTTATTGTTGAAAGTATTACAAATGTCCCCTTACCCCCCTCCCCCATTGGCCTCCTCCACCCAGCTCCAGGCCCCTCCCCAGGCCTTCACTGCACTATTGTCTATGTCCATGGGTTATGCATATATGCATATAAGTTCTTATATTAATTTCTTCCCGCTCCCCCTTCCCTCAGAAATATGTAAGTCTGTTGCATGCTTCAATGTCTCTGTTTCTATTTTGTTTGTCTTTTTATTTTTCCATTGGATTTCACAAATAAGTGAGATCATGTGATACTTGTCTTTCTCTGACTGGCTTATTTCACTTAGCATAATACTCTCCAGGTCCCTCCATGCTGTCTCAAAGGGGAAGAGATCCTTCTTTTTCACAGCTGCATTCTACATTTTAATCTCTTCTCTTAATTCCTAAACTTCTTAGAGTGATCTGCTCACTATTCCTGATTCCTGTATCACCAATACAGTCTTTGTTCCCTTTCAGTGGCTTCCATCCCTCTCTACCATTCACTGAAACTTCTCTTTGTGGTCATCAGTGATCAGTTAATTGCTAACTAGATGTAGAACAGTGCTTAATTGATGTGCATGAAATCATTTGGGAGACCTTATGAAAATGCAGATTCTGATCCACAGGCCTGAGGAAGAGCCTGGTTTGACATTTCTAAAAGCTCCCAGGAATTGCTGATGTGGCTGTTCCTCAGAGAACAGCAGGAATGGCAAAGATATTAATGATTTCCAATGCTAAAGCTTGGACCTTGACCCATTTCCAAAACTCTAAGATATGTTTAGTTACCTATGGAATATTTTCATTAGATTAATCACTACACTGTGAGCTCATTTTTGAAGTTATGCATAGTGTTCCACTCATCTTCCATCTCACAAAGAACCTAGCATCATGTTTTACAGAATAGGTCTCAACAAATGTATGAACTAATAAGCAAATGGAATGTCAAGATTAAGTCTTAAAAATCATCTCTCCCGTCCATTCAGCCCTTGAACCTCCTCTGCAATATCTCCCATCCAGAGTTTGCAATGTCTCCAGGGATGGTAACAGCGAGGGGTACAAATTCTGCTCTATTATAAACTGTGTGGCCTTTGGCAAGTTACTTGAATGCTTTAAGTTTTGGTTTTCTCGTCTTTAAAATTGGAGTAATAATAGTAATATCTCATAGGGTTGTCAGATTTAATGAAATGACACCATAAAATGTGGCTATGTTACCATAGTGTCTGGCATGCAGTGAGCACTCAATAAATGGTGCTTACCATGGTCTGCTAGTCTTGATGTTTTTTATATTATTGCCTTACGTTATAATTATTCACAACACACTGTTATAATTATCACTTCAGACAAGCTATTTCATTTTAGATAGCACTAAAATTAGTAGGAACTTATTTTGTTGAGCTTAAGCCAGCCAGTAGGAGGTAATAAGGAAAAGAGATTTTGGAAATGGTTGACCAGTTTGAAAATTATTGCAAAAGTTTAAAGATAATGAGGACCTAACCCGGGTCCTTAAACTCCTTAGGAATAGAGAAGGGACAGGTGCAAGAGGAATCATGCAGGAAAAGTAACTGGCCTTGAGAACCGATTGGACATGAGGGGAGAAGAAACCTGGAAGGTCTGAAAAAGAAGATGGGTAGATTTTAAAGTAGTTATGAAATTCATGGAGGAGTAAGTCATTGGATTTGATCCTAAGGTTTTACTATACTAACAAGTCAGACACCACATTGTAAAGAGGATTACTGGTGAACACAATACAATATACAGATGCATTACTGAATTATACACCTGAAACATATATAATTTTATTAACCAATGTCACCCCAATAAATTCAATAAAAAATAAACATGTTTAAGCCAAACAAAACAAAAACCAAAGAGGTTTAGGCATTATGAATGGTAAGAAGGTGAGAGAAAGTATATTACTTTCAAGAAATTTGTGTGAAAAGACAGTAGCAGAAGTAAGAAGTAAGCATCAGTTTTACTTTGTTTTGATAGAATAGAAATATTTAAACATCATTTAGACTCAAAGAAAGGTCCTTGAAAGATCAAGAGAATGGTTGGGGAGCAGATTGAATTAGGACATGGAATAAAATTACCAAGTTGCTTAATTTTCAGAAGAAGGGAGAACCCTGGAATCAGAGAGGGACAGGGAGAGAGTGAAAGGGGAGAGAGACACTTTCTGAGGAAGAGTGAGGACAGAATTTATATCAGTAGTCACAGTCTTGGTGTGGCAGGACACAAGAACAATGATAAAGGGGGTTACAGGAAGTGAACTTTGATGTGAAGAGAGCAAAAAAATGTATGGAATAGATGTTTTAGGAAATCTAGTAGTAGTTAATCACATAGAAATAAAAACATTGCTGGGAGGGATTAACCGGGGAATTTATATGCATACATGCATAGCCCGTGGACACAGAAAATAGTGTGGTGAGGGCTTGGGAGAGGTGGGTGTGAGGTAGAGTGGGTCACTGGGAAAAAATAAAAAGAGGGACATCTGTAATAGTTTCAACAATAAAGATAAAAAATTTTTAAAAAGAAAATATTGCTGAAAAGGTATGGAAAGCCTATAGATGGCCTGCCATGTGCACCAAGCCAGGGAGTTTGTGAAAAACTAACTTAATTTGACATTCTTCTATTTCTCCACTTAGTATAATTCACTGTCAGCTACATCACAAATTTTGTTTTTGGAGTTTCTACCTCTGAGGTTTTACCCTATGTTCTGCCTTTGTATTTTATTAGACTAGAACAGCGGTTCTCAACTTGTGGGTCGCAACCCCTTTGGTGGTCGAACGACCCTTTCACAGGGGCCGCCTAAGACCATCCTGCATATCAGATATTTACATTACGATTCATAACAGTAGCAACATTACAGTTAGGAAGTAGCAACGAAAATAATTTTATGGTTGGGTCACAACATGAGGAACTGTATTTAAAGGGCCAGAAGGTTGAGAACCACTGGACTAGAATGTCTGATATGTAGCTAGAATAAATTTTTAGTAACAGAAACAATCTCAAAGATCATCTAGTCCAATTCCCTTCTTTTTCAATGGAGAAAAATCTATGCATACGTGGGCAAAGAGACTTTCCTGAGGTCACACTACTAATTTGCAGCTGACAAATATCCAAGCCACTACCTGCCTTCTCCACTACATTTTGAGGGGCTATGGATTTCTTTAAGCTATAATAACAATTCTTGTCAATATTGAGACTATCGAGGACATCAAAGCACAGAATAATGCCCGCTGAACCAAACACTGCCTTCAACAGTTTTATACTTAGTTGGGGTATGAGATGTGTTCTTAAGATCCAAATTGCTAGAGGAAGGCTTTCCAGAGGTCTTCTCTGATGACATTCACGGGCTGCTACCTGTTTAATAGACTCGTTGCCCCTCCATGCACTGGTGCCTAAATTTAACACGTTAAGTGCCAAGCCTGTTTTGTCTTCCTTTCCCGAAAGTATAGTGTCAGTCACTGGTGACTGACATGGCGCTTAACGTGTTAATCATCCACAGAAAAGATGCAATCAACATTTAATCCTGGGTGTCCTCCAGCAATAATGGGAAGTCTGTGATGTAAATACACAATAAAACAAATGATAAAAAGCCTAAATAACGCTCAAAGGAATTGTGATTCCTTTTACTCTTCTCTTCTGCATCATTTTACCTGTCTTTTACCATCTCCTTTTGCCAAGCATCACAGTACAAAGATAGTCCAATGCAATACAAAAGGTATTAACCTTTTGCCTGGCTCTCTCACTGGTTATCAGACATTAGACACTTCTCAGCCTCTCCTTTCCTTCTATAGTAATTCTTGCTCTGCTCCTTTCAGAGTTTATTGTATGGATAAACCCAAATAAATAAAAGTCTTAAGCCTTCTGCACATGTACAATGTAGACATTTATTGTATTTTCCTTCAGTTCGCACTGATTTTATGGGATTTGTGAATTTTGGTAAGTAAAACCTTCTGCAGTGACCATTGAAAAATATAATTATAGACCTAATTGTTTAAGCAAGGTCACCCCAATAAATTCAATAAAAAGAAAAATGAATAAACCAATATATCTTGGTGATTGAATCATTGGCCATTCAGAGCAATTGTATTCTAACTAGAGGCCCGGTGCACAAATTTGTGCCCCAGTGGGGTCCCTAGGCCTGGCCTGTGGGATCGGGAGGAAACTAACTCTCTGACATCCCCCGAGGGGTCCCGGATTGTGAGAGGGTGCAGGCCAAGCCAAGGGACCCCACAGTGGCCTTAGCATATCATTAGCATATTAAGCTTTAATTGGTTGAATGGACAACTGGATGACCGGACACTAAGCATATTAGGCTTTTATTATATATGACTTTAAAATGACCCTATGAACACCTAAGTATCCATTCTAGTCATTCCAGAAATATTTATGGAGTATCTGTGGTGTGCTAGGTTGTACAGCACTGTTTATTATCACAGGCCTATATTTTGCTTTAAAAATAAGGAAACTTCTTTAAATAAGTAGTTTTGTGTACTATCTCTTTTAGAATTTAGAACTTGCCTATATTACACAATTTTTAAGTAAACCAATGTGACAAGGGTAGGAAGCTGACCGAAGCAGAGGACATCCTCTCTCCTGACCTGCTGCCCTACTCGGTGAGGCTGTAGAGAGCAGAGCCAGAGGAGTCTTTCTGTATATTCTGGTGCTGCCTTTGCCACTAGGAAAAGTCACTACCTGGGTGACAATAGGCAAGTGACCTTTCCAAACTCCATTTTCACATTTGCAAAATGGGATTAATAATTTCTACCACTTGAGATATTTTTGTGACAAGTAAATGGGATAATATATGTAAAATCTAGCATGTGATAAAGGTGCAAAAATAGTTGTGGGGGGATTATTATTACTTCACTGTATATAATGACTGAAATATGAAGCCATAAGCTAATATGTAACAGTGATCTTGAATTTACATTGTTTGATTTTTCTCATTGTACCCTTAGCTTGGCTGTTGGTCTTAATTCTTTGTTAATAATCGTAAGAAATTTTCACCCTTGAAATGTAGCCCTGGTTGCATTTTGTAGTTTCAGGTTTCTCTTTAACAAAATTGAATAAAATTACCTCTAATGCAATTTTCATGGGTGAAAGGCTTGAATCCCTATAGTTATGACACTACTGCATTAAGCATTCATGAAATTACACCATGTTCTACTCTATGCATAACTGGAACAAAGTGAACATCCAGTGTTAATTTTTCAAGATAGCAATAACAGAACTGAGAAATCTGAATTCTGTCAGACCATAAATGTGCTGCTGCACAGTCTCCTAACTTTCAATTAGAAATTAAAAACTTAAGATTACATTAAGGTATTTTTTAATGTTCTCTACAAATTTTTCAAAAAATGAAACAGAAGCTAATATTAAATATAGCCTTTGGAGTAGATAACAGGCTGTGATGTATTAAGAAACAAAATATTCTGAATCTCCCTGTGATTTCAAAGCATCATATTTTGGGTTTTCAACAGATTTTATACAATTCGCTATAGAGAAAAGGATAAGGAAAAGAAATGGATTTTTCAACTCTGTCCAGCCACTGAAACAATTGTAGAAAATCTAAAGCCCAACACGGTTTATGAATTTGGAGTGAAAGACAATGTAGAAGGAGGAATATGGAGTAAGATTTTCAATCACAAGACTATTATTGGAAGTAAGTACCTGAACTATCTTAGCTTTCTGTAATATTTTTCTTTTCCCCCTAATGTTCAAATTTCTAATTATGTATTAACTGTATAATATGAGACCAGTTAATTCCCATCTTCTAGTATTTGAGAAAACACAAAATAAACAGAACTTGTTGGGTATTGATATTTCAGAATCTATTTTTTATAATGAGTGTGTGTTTTTTAAATGATACTAATATTTGATGCTGCCATTGGTAACAGTTCATTGATCGTGATAGTATTTTAAATCAATCCCTGACCTATGAACACCAATTTAGCCAAAAACTAATAATATGTGCACATATTCAGATGGAAAGCTACCAAAAGTGAATGTAAGAAGACTTTACGGGGCCCTGGACTTTCTTCCTGTTATCCTTTCATTCAAAAACTTCATTGGAATCAATGTTTTAAATTATAGTAAATAAAATAATATGCTCGAGTTGGAGAGAGCAGAAGTTATAGGTGTTTTCATAGTGATTAGTAAGAATTGACATAGAAACCAGAAGAAATGAAAATAATGTCATTTGTTCCTTGTTTTTGTCAGGTATAAACAAAGTAAACGGGAAAATTCAAAGTACCTATGACCAAGCAAACACAGTGGTATGTACCAGGTTATTTTCAAGAATGTTTTTTAAAATTGTGTTTGCATTGTATTTTTATTGAAATAGGAAATAGTCCTATTATTGGGTACTGAGAATGAATCAACTGGTTAGCTATGTATGGGGTGTTAGGTAAAAGTACTTAACATTTTAGGCATTCATTTCTTTTTTAGAAAACAAAGTTGGATGTATAAGACAAAATCATACTAAATTATTTAAATATATAAAAGTCTGATATTCAATATAGTTACTCTAGTACTTCAGTATTTTAGGTATTTTGAGATTATGTTTGTTATCTTCTGTATTGTGGATTGTTTTTTACTATAACATATTCCAAGAGCAAATTGGTACATGCTCTACTTACATTGCTACTGTTCAAATCTTCATCTATCTTCTATCACTTCCTACACATAAGAGTTAACTCTTTTCAAAATGATAAAGCAATTGCTTTGTTCTGTTTTATTTTGTTTTTTTATAGTTTTGAAAGTATTTTGTATTTTTTATTTATTTTTAATTTTTTTCTTTGTTGATTAAGGTATTATATATGTGTCCTTATCCCCTCATTGCCTGCTTTGTTGTTTTTTTAATGTGCCCAGCCTCTATTCAGTGCAGGAAATGTTTGTTATTTTATGTACCACCATTCCCCACCATCTAGACACCTTTTTTCTCTCTCACTTCAGAAACTCAGTCCCTTATTCTCCATTTTCCCTTCACCTTTCAAAATATGTTCTCGGGAACCATTCTCACAGTTGTGTATTACCTGTTGTAAATGTAAGCCAGTGCTATAACCATCACACAGATGTTTGCATTTCAAATCACATGCCCAGTTACAAAGTGAAGGATGTTATGTCACTGAGCAGGTAGAGGAAGCACTTTGGTGAGAAGAGGGAAATTTGCTCCTAACTTTGGTTATTAGGTATTGAAGTATTCAGCCAGGAACTATCCCATATTCAGGTGAACATGCAAAGACTATTCATGGCTGAATGTGTGCATGTGATTATATGGATGGATATCTTTTTGTGTCTAATTAAATAGTCCACAGAATACTCCATTGATTAGATAGTCCCATGGGGGAAAAAGGTAGTACATACCCCATTGAAAGAAAAAAAACTGAATTCTTTTCTGTGACAAATGGGTTTGAATAAAATAGAACTGAGAAATAATCTTGCTGAGGTGACTGTTTCTGTGGTTTGAATTGGCAGAAAAGTGTGCATAGTGGGGATTATCAGATTATTATGATTGCCCAGAAAAGTATTTTGATGTATTTCAAATAATATTTTAAAAAAAGGAGATTGCAGGTACATTCCCAAGCCATAAATCTTGTTTTATTTTTCTTTGCTATCTTTTTTCTCTTTCCCTCCATCCCTCCCTTCCTCCCTTCCTTGTTTTCCTTTCCTCTTTCTTTCTTGTTCTTTCTTTCTGTCTTCCTCTTTCTTTTTTTCCTTCTTTCTTGTTTTAATTTTTTCTTAATTATTTAATTAATATTTAAAGATTTAGAATATATAAAATTCAAAAAGAAATATTAACAAAATTTCCTATTACACTGCCAAATGACTAGTAATAAAAGTATTTGTGGTCTACTGTTAATACTTCAGAATATTTTTTTATTTCTAAGCATATTTTTATTATAAAATTAAAAGAATGTTATATAATTTTATACCTCACTCTTTTTACTTAGCTGCCATATGACATAGCATATTCATGTCATTAAATTATCTTCATATACATAATTTTAATTGCGATGTATTACATGATCTAAATATGCTTTCACCTACCCAATCAGTTTCTACTTTGTAGGCATTTAAGTTATTTCTAATGGTATTTTAATTGTAAGTGAACATTTATGATCATAAGTCTTTATTCACATTTCTGATTATTTCCCATCAATAGATTCTTAGAATGGGAGTTAACAGTTTAAGTATTTAACTTTTTTTAACTTCTTAATATGTCTGGTCAAATTTCTTTCCAGAAAGGATACACCAATTTTACATCTTGCCAGCAATGTATAAGAGTTATACATTGCTATAGTACCCTGATTATTAACATTCTGTATCTCCATCACTAAATTTCTAGCTAATGTAATAGTGTAAAATGTTTTCTTTATTTCTATCTCTTGATTGCTGATAAAGCAGTACTTTCTTCACTTGTTAATTATCCATTTGCATGTTTCACTTAATGACCTTTACTTGGCTCTTGTTTATTGGGCATCTCATGGTATTTTTGTTGAATAGTTTAAAGACATAGGTTAAAGAACATTGATCTATTAGAAAAAAATATTCTCACATGTGTTATCAACTTTATGAGAATTTTTGAAATAGTCAAGTCTTGAAATTTGCTTAATCAAATTATTTATCTCTTCCATTGTCACATCTTTAATTGCATTATATTTTAGAAAGCTCTTCCCTATCCAGAGAGCGATAAGTATTTTCTCCCCCTTTTTAGTTTTATAAATGGTTTGATTTTGTAATAATTAAATTCTAAGCTATGTGTTTGATTTCTCTCTGTTTTGTATAGTAAGGTTCTCTATTGATTAGGTTATATATTTTTCCCAAATAATTGACCAATTGGCCTAGTACCAGGCATCCATAAAGTCCCTTTGGCTTTGTGTCTCTTAGATTCAATCCCAGGGATTCTCTCCTAGAACAATTCTCAGTCTTGTTGTGATGGTTTCCTAGGAAGCATTTCTTATCTCCTGGCCACTTGGCTGTCATGCTTTGTCTTGCATGTGACTCAATGATATCATCTCATCACATTCCAGTAATTTGTATTTCTTTTAGCAGAATATTCCATTTAGGTTGCGTTACTCAGCAAGATTGGAAAAAATGATTGAGGTTTTAACTCCCAAGGAACTTAATTTCTTTTTCACATCACAATAGCCATGGCAAGAAGGGCTAGGAAGAAACTTCCTGCATCTATGACACAGAGTCAGATACCTTATCCCTTCAAGCTGTGAGGTGGAGTTACCCCCAGGCAGTTTAATGAGATGGGGTTTGAAATTCTTGGTTATTTCCACATGAAAATCTAAATTAATTGAAAAGATATTTTAAGGCTTCTCTGTGATGTTTTCTTCTTTGTTACGTTCTGGAGAGCAGAAAAAAATGTTTTGCATGTTGCAGGCACGTCCCCAGTGGGGGGTGTGCAGGAGGCAGCTGATCAATGCTTCTCTCTCATTGATGTTTCTAACTCTCTATCCCTCTCCCTTCTTCTCTATAAAAAAATCAATAAAATATATTTAAAAAAATCTTTTGTACTTAACTCTTTTATTGTAAGTGATTAAAACTGTATTAAATCATTTCCCCATGCCACACACATTAATACCAGGATCATTCACTACTTTGGAGAAGCAATAGAACACTGTAACATGTATGCATTGGAGCTGTGCTCTTGGGTAGCTCAGGAACACAGGAAAGTTGGAGAGAAAGCACTTGGGAGAGCCATAATCATCTTTTATGGCCACTTAGAATTGATTCTAAAAATTGATTTGATACTTTAGAGGAATATTTTAATCCAAATAAAGTCCATGTCATTCCAAATACTAACCCATCTCTTCCCTGAGACTGATCTTAGAAGGCAATATTTCAAGAGATACTGAATTGATTCCAGATGTTTTACTTTTAGAGTTTTAAGCAAAAGATACACTAAAAATTGTTTTTATTCATATATGCATGCTTACACCTAAAACTTATATCCAGCAAAAACTTCTTAACACTTTCTAAAAAGAGGTATTTGAAATGGGAAAAATAATATGAACTTTAGGCTATCCAGTTTTAAAAGATAAATACTATTTAGGTTAAAAAATTGACTGTTGATAGATATTTTCAGCTCCAATGCATACATGTTACAGTGTTCTATTGCTTCTCCAAAGTAGTGAATGATCCTGGTATTAATGTGTGTGGCATGGGGAAATGATTTAATACAGTTTTAATCACTTACAATAAAAGAGTTAAGTACAAAAGATTTTTTTAAATATATTTTATTGATTTTTTATAGAGAAGAAGGGAGAGGGATAGAGAGTTAGAAACATCAATGAGAGAGAAGCATTGATCAGCTGCCTCCTGCACACCCCCCACTGGGGACGTGCCTGCAACCAAGGTACATGCCCTTGACCAGAATCAAACCTGGGACCCTTCAGTCCGCAGGCCGATGCTCTATCCACTAAGCCAAACTGGTTAGGGCAAGCACAAAATATTTTAATGTTGAACTCAGCCCCCATCTTAAGCATATGGTTATTATATACTAGAGGCCTGGTGCATGATATTTGTGCATGGGGGCTGAGCCTGCACCCTCTTCAATCCAGGACCCCTCAGGGGATGTCCTATTGCTGGGGATTGGGCCTAAACTGGCAGTCGGACATTCCTCTCACAATCCTGGACCACTAGCTCCTAATCACTCACCTGTCTGCCTGCCTAATCACCCCTAATTGCCCCCCCTGCTGGCCTTATCACCCCTCACTGCCTCTGCATGCCTGCCTGATTGCCCCTAACTGCCCCCCTGTTGGCCTGGTTGCCCCCAACTGTCCCCTCCCTGCCAGCCTGGTCACCCCTTACTGCCCCCCCCTGCTGGCCTGGTCACCCCCAACTGCCCCCCTGCCAGCTTGGTCACCCCTCACGGCCCCCCCACCAGCCTGGTTGCCCCACACAGCCTGCTGTTCAGTTATTTAGTTGTCCCTCACTACCCCCCCCCCCCCCCCCCAAAAATGTCAGCAGGCCCGCTGTTTTTGAGACCTCCTCTGCCTCACGACCAGTGCCCTGAAAGCTGAGAATGTGTGGACAAAGACCTAAAAAGGTGAAATGGGGGATGCGAGAAGAGAAATGGACTTTCCGCGGTATCCGGAAGCACAGACACCGTAATGACTTTTAGCTCTGGCCACGTCGGCGCATTTCCTTCTGGGTAATGTAGTTTTTTCCCCAGCCCGTGGAGTACGAGCATCTCAGCTAATGACTTGGGAAATAAATCGAATGTGGCCCCGGTAGTGATGCCTGGGAAGGACAAGAAGAGACTAGAGGCCTAGCTAAATGACACAGACTGAGGCATCTACAAGGTGAATAGGGAGTCGAGGAATGCAAGAGA
>NW_005871279.1:1464465-1494610 GCF_000147115.1 Myotis lucifugus
AGCCTGTTTGTTCAGTCATTTGGTCATCCCTCACTAACCCCCCTGCCAGCCTGGTCGGAGGCAGCCATCTTTGTGAGGGTGTGAGGGTTAATTTGCATATTACTTCTTTATTATGTAGGATTGTAATCCATGTCTGTAAGCATGTGTTCTGCTGGCATGCTCAGTACACTTGTGCCAGGGACATAGAGCAGGACTCTCTCCTGTTTGGTCAGTGACTTTATTCTACCGGTTGTAAAATACTTTCAATGTTACCCCTGCTTATACCTCTAGAAAAATCAGAGAAAAGGTATATGCATAAACAAAAGTATTATCCTTTCAGTGTAAATTGTATTACTTGAGATTCATGTAGTTAAACAAAAAAACATGTTTTTATGATAATCATGCTGTTTTGTCCATGTTGAGAATCTAGAACACTGTTTTTATGAAGGTTAAATGTTTACTATTAAATGTTTATTGTTAGGTTTTATTATATTTAAAAATTTTAAACAATGGCGAAAACACCTAACTTTAATATATTATCTCTATCATTTAAAAAAAACTTAGTTATCTAACTAGTTCACTGAACAATCAATTTTTTAGGTAGTATTTATTTTTATTTATTTTTTAAAAATATATATTTTATTGATTTTTTACAGAGAGGAAGGGAGAGGGATAGAGAGTTAGAAACAATGGAAGAGAAACATCGATTAGCTGCCTCCTGCACACCTCCTACTGGGCATGTGCCCGCAACCAAGGTACATGCCCTTGACCGGAATCGAACCTGGGACCCTTTAGTCCACAGGCGGACGCTCTATCTACTGAGCCAAACTGGTCAGGGCTAGGTAGCATTTATTAACTGAGACTTTAAAATAGAAGCTTAATTAATCCAAATCTCCTTAGAGTCAGTGTTGCCCTTATATATGACATCTATTTTTACCCTTAAATTTTTCCCATCAGAGATCCACCCATCTTTTTAAAAAGCCACATCTATTATTGGTAACAAGAGATGTGGTGCCAACCTTTAAAGTATAAAGTTACAGACAAGTAAAGTGAATAGAGAGAAATACCTTATGGTCCCCACCCATACCTTGAGATTGTATACAGTAAATACATCAGGTGTCCTTCCATTATTAGAAATTGTTGTCCTAAGCAGAAACTTGAAAAAATTATATTTAGGCCAATGATATCACCAAAGGTTTATGTCTGATTCCTCCCTAGCTTCTTAGAAATATGAAGACTTTCATAAGTAGAATGTGAGATTCACTTTTCACCAGATGCTAGATTGAATCAGTAGGTTTTGTAACTTTCATTAGAGTATCCCCAAGTGATTTAAAACCAGAATGTAACATGCCCAAGTTCTTCTGATATGGTTTGGTTTGTGAGTCATTGAAATTTAACTTTAAGCAACCCTTAGCCACTGCCCAAATGGACAGCTCCTCCTTATCTCAGAACCTGAACATCAAGTTAAATCAATCTACAGTGAATATTCTGAGACCACAATAATACCAAATTGACAAACCTCTCAAGAATAACCTGCAAAGAATAGCATCCTGGTACCATCACTAGTTGTACTAAAGCTAATTTTCAAAATAGCACCAGGAGGAAGTTAGTACAATGCAGCGTGGATTGGAAGTCCCTCGTCCCGCGTGGCGCCTGCTAGTATAGTTATTTCTGGACAAGCATAGGCTTTCCCTAATCAGGATGAAAAAGCTGAATTGGTCATCAGGGCATTGCCTTTTACCTCTTCAGTATCAATTTCTCTCTTGAATCTCACCAACTGGGTAATCAGCCACAATGTTCCCAGAAAGATGGTAAAAGTGAATTCCCTTAATCAGTCACCCTGCTCAAAACATATTACAACCTGGGTTCTCAAGGGACAGAATATCTGGAAACTCAGAAAGAAAAAAAAAAAACACAACACAATAATGGATCCTTATAGAACAGGAAGAAAATATGCTTACTTCCTGGTATATAGCAAATGTTTGAAAAGTACTTGCTGAATGGCAGGGTGAGAGCTAAGGAAGGAAGTGGAGATGGAGGTTTGCAGCAGGAATGGGGGTCAGCAAGCTGCAGAGAAAAGAATCAGCAAGGAAATGACCTAAGAAAGAAAACGGGCACCATGATGGTGTCCATAGACTTCACGTTCTGCTGAGGCCACACCAGCTCAACTGTGCAGCAGCCGGTGGGACTCTCACTGCCTCGCCCCCGACCCCCACGCCCCCCACCTGCTGCAATGAGTTTTATACAGATTGATAGATGTTCATAACAGCAAGTCTGAAATGGCAGGTTCAAATTACTGGTACCTTTTAAACAAACAAGCAAACAAAAACACTATTCCTGAAACAATTCAATTAAACTTGGGTTGCAATTGGTTAAACTTGGAAATTATCACAATATTTCATTTTCCAATGAGTCCAGGTAACAGACATTTCCCTACACTTTTATAAGAAAACACAGGGAAAGGATTCACAGTATGGATTTCTTCTTGGGAATTTTAGTGCCTTCAACATAGACACACAGGGACTCTCCTGATGCCCTTTAAAACCTGCTTACAGAAAAGCAGCTACCTGCTCAATAGTCCAATCTTGGAGCATCTTTGGATTACAGATTAGGCGAGAGAGTAATTATAGGTCTAAAAAGAATAAAAATAATTGGATTCTGCAGCTAAATGATTTCCTTGTTTTTTGGCAGCACATATTGTACATATAGTCTTTCCATCCTCTCAGTAGAACATGGGTCTAACTCAAGTAAGAACTCAAAGAGAAACTGTTCCGCCCATGTGAAGAGTGAAATATTTTCCATTTGTCCTTGTAAAAAAATTGTTTTAAAAAAATCATCACAGCAAAAGAAATTACAATCGGAATAATGCAACTCAAAGGCTCAACCCAGCGACATGCTGCCTTTCTGCTATAATGTGATGTCTCTCTGAAAAACTTCACATTCAGCAAAACGGGCATCACATTCAGTAAAACAAAGCATTCAAAATTCTTTGGCGCTGTAGTCACAGCTCTCACAAAAACCATTGTTCATGCCCGCGAAGATGGTGTGGCTCCTCTGGCAAGTGCTCCATGTGACTGGAGGTCGCTGCAGCAGGCATTTGGAATTCTGAGAAATGATAGAGGCCATGGACTGTCAACCCTTCACTGGAGCAGGGCAGGTGGAAGTAAACTGGACACATGAGGCAGTGCCATGGGCTGACTCCCTCTCTGGGGAAGGCTCCTGTGTACAAGTGCTCATACTTAATTTTCTTATGAAAAGGGTGAAAGACATCCTACTGCCAGTGCAACGTCAAAGCTGAGATTTTTTTCTCTCTCCTCCTGAAGGTTATGCTTCTATTCCTACTTCCTCCCGCCCCTTGCCTGGGAAAAATCATATACAAATTATATTTACAATATTTTCTCTTTGCCAATAGTATACAAGCTATGCAGTGCAGGAGCATATGTAGGAACTGAACAGACTGTTGATTAAAATAACTTTTTCTAATTATAAATGTACTTCATTCATGTAAGAAATTTGGAAAATAGAGAAAGGTATATGAAATAAAATTACTATCAGCTTATAAAAATAACTACTATTCGTAAGTCAGAATTCTTGATGTTGAATCTATTCCTCTTTACTATCTACCACACAACCTCCTTACTTTATTGTCTTATAAGTTTCTTACATAATAGAATTTCTCTTTTAACAGCAAAAAAACCAAAAACTACTGTTAAAAAAACTATGATCTATTTCCTTCTGGCCTTTTATCTATACATATTTGTTATAAAATCAGGTTATGTTGTGGTTACAAATTTGTATCATTTGTCTTTATTGCATGCATATGTTTCTACTTTATTAAATAGATGTCAAAAACTCAAACCATACTTTATTTAATAAAACCTCTGTTTTTGGATAATGAGATTGTTTCACATTGGGGAATAAACACCCTTACACATAAAAGATTATTTGTATCTTCGATTAATTCCTTAGGCTAGGTTGCTGGGCGTCTTAATCCATTAGGGGTACTATAACAAAAATACCATAGACTGGGTGGCTGAAGCAGGAAACATTTGTTTCTCACATTTCGAAGCTTGGGGACCTAAGATCAAGGCACTGGCAGGTTTGGGGTTTGTTGGAGCTCACTTCCTGGTTCACAACCAGCCATCCTCTTGCTGTCTTCACATGGTGGAAGGGTGGAGGGAGCTCTCTGGGGTCTGTTTTATAAGGGCACTAATTCCATTTATGAGGGTTCCACCCTTATGATCTAATCACTTCTCAAATGCCCCACCTTCTAATGCCATCACATTGGGGAGTAAGTTTTAACATATGAGTTAGGAGGGGCACAGCATTCAGTCTAGAGCTCTGAGTCAATAGGTAGATTATTTTTTAAAATAATCTGATGATAGTCAATTTTGTTCATTTATTTATTTTTAAACATAAGGACCTTAATACAAGAAGAAAATAGCCAACAGTAAGCTTGGTATAATGCCACTTCTTTATTATGGAAAGGTCATTTATTAAAATGGCAACATGTTAGTCTTTTTTGCTCACAATTATGTTGTAAGTATTTCATTCAGCACATCCTAATTTATCAACAGGTCTAGTAGGTAGAATATCTGTATTATGTATGCACTTTAAACATCAAGAAATTTATGTCTCCCTGGCTGATGTGACTCAGTTGGTGGGAGCTTCGTCCCATGCACCAAAAGTGGTGGGTTTAATTCCTGGTCAGGGCACATACCATATTGAGGGTTTGATCCCTAGTCAGGGTGCATGTGGGAGGCAACCAATTGATGTTTCACATCGATGTTTCTCTCTCTTACTGAAATCAATTTTTAAAAAAAGAAATTGTTGTCATGCTTACCTCTGTAACTCAACCTAATTCTTCTCTATATCACTTGTTGTCTTTCTCTTATTTTGTTCCCATGTCCCTTCCTTGGCTGTCTTATCCTTGGCTCACAGTGATGACTTCCCTTTAAAGTTCACACTATACCCATTCCTAGTTCAAGTAGGTCTATGATTTTAAAACTCCCAGTGGGACATCTGAGGCAATTTGGGAGAGATAAAGTGCACAGTCTCCTGAGAACCGCCCTTCTAATTCTGAGGTCCCTTGTGCATAAATATGTACAGAATGGTTAAGAGTACAGGCTTTGGAAGTAGAAATGTCTAGATTTGATTCCAAGCTCAACCTTCTTGGGCAAGGAAATGTGTGGTGTCAGGAGCTCATGGTGTGAGTGTGTGTGTGTGTGTGTGTGTAGTAGTTGTGTGGTAGCAGTGACAGCAAGTGGGTGCACTCAAACAATCGATGTTGTTTGGTTTAGAAAGATAATATGTAGCTTAACATCTATATGAGAGAGAATGTAAAGGCAGAGTTTGACAGGTTACACCTGAAATAAAGTGAAAATTAACTAGTATTCAACCCAGAAGATTTAGTTTCTTTCCATTGCAGTTTCTAAGTAAACGAATGGGAGTTCTGAAGAAATTGCTTCTGTCAAATCTTTGGACATTTATGGGAGGAGGTTGTCCAATAAAGTAGAGACAGATATATATGTACCAAAGATCTTTCTAGCAACTGTTAAACCAGTGTCATGGGAGGCTTCATTAAAGACAAGAAAGGGCTACTTCCAGTTCTTCTTCTTTTATTTTATTAGCACTAACTCAAAAACTGATTCTTCCTCTTTTTTCAGCCAGCATATGTCCCAAGGAAGCTGATCCCAATAACAATCATCAAGCAAGGTAATTTTATAAGTCTGCTCTGGATATGTATTTATAACTATTTTAATATACTTTTTAATTCAGATCATTCAACATAACACATTTTTTCTCAACTTCTCTGATTATTGTTTTTCAGAAAATGTTTGAAGTAATCAGTATGGCCTAGTAACTTAGAAGTTAATAGGTAATTTTGGCTCTTGTACCAATAGGCCTAGTCCTGGCAAGTCACATTGTTTGGATAATCAGAGACAAAGCAGTCATAAGTATTCAATTCTAAAAAGCCCATTAAATATGTGTGGCTTAGTTTAGTGTTAAGCTAGCAAACATGAATAAAATCATTCATAGGATATGAATTAATGAAATGAAAACTTTAGGGAAAGGTAAGACATCCAGGCTTCAAGAATTATAATGTCTTATTTTATTTCATTATCCAGTTGTTTTTGTTTTGACTCTCAGTTTTTCAAATTATTATTTTTAACATTTTTAAAAAATCTTTATTGTTGAAAGTATTACATAGGTCCTCCTTTTTCCCTCAGTAACCTCTTCCAGCCCACTTCTGTCCCTCACCACCCCATTGTCTGTGTCCACAGGTTTGCATATATGCATATAAATTCATTGGTTGATCTCTTCCAATCCACCCTCCCTTGCCTTCCCTCTGAGGTTCAACAGTCTGTTCATGCTTCTATGTCTCTGGTCTATTTTTTGTTCATCAGTTAATATGGTTCATTAGATTCTACATATGAGCGAGATCATGTGATAATCTTTCTCTGACTGGCTTATTTCACTTAGCATAATTCTCTCCAGGCCCACTTTATTAGGTTCAGAAAGTTTCTTGGTAGAAGAGATTGAGGACTTAAAATTGTTCTTCAGTTTAAGAAAATAATGTCACAAGTATACTCTCAAAGTAGGGTCAATTAGTACTGGAATTATCCAATGATTCTTTACTTTGAGAATATATATTTTTTAATTTATTAGGTCATTGCCTCATTTTGTGCTAGTTCTTTAGGAAATTGTCAGCTCCTTAGAATAGAACACTCTATGATAATGTAATAATAGCCTTTCAGTACTTATAGGGATTGGTGTTAAGGTAAGATGTGCTGTGTAGTCAACCCAATGAGTTCCTTTTTATTAATTGAAAAGTTAGATCAGTGCTTCTTCAGTGCAGATGAATTCACATTATTAGCTTCTTACTGCTTTCTGACTATTTCCCCCCAACACACACTATTTTCTTTTTGTATTTCAACAGTGATTCAGAATGTTACTCACAGAGCTTCAACTAAATCCCCAGATAGGACTCCCATTGGAGGAACAATACTGGGTGAGTCAGTCTTGAACTCTATATCAAGATTAAGAAAGTCAGGCTATTTTTTTAATAGAGTTTTTATGGAATTTTGCACTGTGAGTAGATCTGTTAAATTGATGTTGATTCATTTCCTTTCAATATTTAGGATCCCGGCTGTGTTTATTCCAGGCTAGGAGCCAAGAGATGCTACCTCTATCCCAATGTGTTTGAGAAACAACTCTATCTAGCTCATGCCTAGTGGGAACGATGGAACCCATCCTACCCCACAGGGTTGTTGCAGTTATGAAGGAGTCTTTGTCATATTAAACTTCTCTTTTAAAAATGTATTATTAATAGTGGTGTCCTTTGTTCACCACACATCTTAAGCATCCATTTTACAATTTTTAAGTTTATGGATTAAAAGCCAGAGTATTTTGGTAGTTCAGTTCCTAATAAGAAAAAGATTCTATGTAAAAGGTACTGTAATATTTTTTCCAACATTTTAAAGTTGGGGTTAAAAATGACTAAGCAAAATAAGTGCTAAACTCAATATTTACTACTATCTGCCACTCTGAGCTTTATTTTATGTCATGATGCATTTTCTTTCTTTCATCTTTACTTCTGTTTCCTTGCAGTCCACCTTGTTATTCCTGGTCTTAATGAAACCACCGTAAAACTTCCTACATCCATAATGTTTGAGATTTCAGATGCAATCAAGACACAATTAGGTAAGCATCAAAGTTCTATGATTGAACTTTCAGTGACCAAGTACTAGAACTGATATTCTTAGAATATCCAAGGAACCTAGAAAATAGGCTATTTGGGATCTCAAAGTAAAAGCAAGGGACAGGCATATGTACTGTTGATAGGAATGTAAAGTGGTATTGCTGCTATGGGAACAATATGACCACTCCTCAAAAAAATAAAATTACCATAGGATCCAGCAATTCCATTTCTGGGTATATAACCAAAAGAATTGAAAATTTCTCAAAGAAGTATTTTGTACACTCATGTTTGCAGTAGCATTATTCATAGTAGCTAAAACATGGAAGCAATTTAATGTGTCCAACAGATGAATGAATAAGCAAAATATGGTTTATACATACAATGGAATATTTCATTAAAAGGAAAGGAAATTCTGACGAATGCTACAATATTGATAAACCTTGAGCAAAATAAGCCAGTTACAAAAAGATCAATACACTATGAAGGATGGTTGCTAGGGACTGGAGGGAGGAGAGGATTGAGGAGTTAGTGTTTAATGGTACAGAGTTTGTTTTATAAGATGATAAGAGTTCTGAAGGTAGGTGGTGGTGATGGTTGTACAACATTATGAAAATACTAGAGGCCTGGTACATGAAATTTATGCACTTAGGGGGATCCCTCAGCCTGGCCTGCACCCTCTCACAGTCCAGGACCCCTTGGGGGATGTCCGCCTGCTGGCTTAGCCCAATCCCCCTGGGGCCCCTCGCTCCTTATCGCCCACTTGCAGCGGAGGCGGGAGAGGCTCCCGCCACTGCCACTGCGCTCGCCAGCCATGAGCCTGGCTTTTGGCTCAGTGGCGCTCCACCTGTGGGAGCGCACTGACCACCAGGGGGGAGCCCCTGTGATGAGCGTCTGCCCCCTGGTGGTCAGTGTGTGTCATAGTGACCGGTCGTTCCTGCCAGGAGTTCTGCCTTTTGGTCAATTTGCATATTAGGGCTTTATTATATAAGATTTAATACTACTGAGCTTTAGATTTAAAAATGGTTAAGATAATAAACTTTATGTTATATATATTTTACCATTATTAAGAAGTTGGGGGGAAAGTAAGAGGCAGAGAAGTTGGAGTATTGAAGGTATTAAATCACATTCTATAGGGAAGTAGTTATTTTATATTTATACAAAATATCAAATAAATATACATTTATAAAAGAAGAGTGAACATTTGTCAAATTATCCAAAATACACACATTTATATAATTTTCAAATAAAGTAATTGTTATAAATTATACTTAGTACACTATCAAGGGACCACTAGATACTTTCTATAAGAACTGATATAAAGGTCAGGACTGTTAGCATTATTATTTACTTGAGATTGGTACTGCCTCTTACTTCTAGAAAGAACCTGCTATGATTTCAGTGTTTAAAAAACATAAAAAATAAACAGACAAACAAAAACATAACAATTTGGAAAACAACAGCAAAACCTTTTAAAGGGAGCTCAGGGAACAATGTTGGTCACTGGGCTTAGTTGCTGCATTTGAGTATCAAATTAGTTTGATACTCAGACTTAATCAAGCATCACACACCCTGGAGAGCTTGTGAACACAGACTGCAGCCCCCCTCCCCCCGCCCCAAGGGTTACTGATTCAGTAGGTCTGAGCTGGGGCCTGGGAATTTGCCTTCCTTACCAGTAGGTGATACTGAGGCTGCTGGTCTGGAAACCATACTTTGACTGGAGAATGTCTTGGGCTATTGATAAATATGAAAGGAGATGGCGTAATGTGATAGAAATTAAAACAAGACTTAAAAATGCAGAATATTTTCCCTAAAGTAGGCACTAGCTGAGAACTTCAGCACTTACATAATCGATTCTTCACATTGCATGGATGCAAAAACAGAGGCCCAAGCCCCTGTTTGGTAGCACTCAATCAACAAATACTTATTAAGCATTACTCTGTGCCAGATAGCACGTTTCTGGGGCCTATCATGGTGAGCTACACAGCTCATACTGAGACCTCAGACTTATGTTTCCCTTGTTGGAGACCTAACCTATTTGTTTTCTGATGGTAGGCAATCAGACTGTATCTGTTTTAAAAATTAGGAACTCCTAAATTCTCCTTAGCTGTTAATTTTGAGACCTTCCTGGAAGAAGAAGGAACAAAGCTTAAGTGGGTAAAGAACACTTAATAGGTGGTCTATTAGCCTTACAGTTTTAGAAAAATTTTCAAAGCTTATGCATCACCATTTCCTTAAGATGTTAAAATACTTGCCAGTAAATCTTTGTGATTTTGTTCAATCCTTACATGTTTACTGTAAAATATTCATAGCTGTTAGTACTAGAATGAGTTACCTTCACGGACATAGACTTGTGACCCTAGGCTTCATATCCTTAATTTGTACATCAGGCTTCATCATCTCACTTTTAACTGTAAAACCCTGTGACTCAACTCCACATCGTCTGTACACTGTGCTCAAAACCAGGACGCTTCCAAATTAAATGCCCTCAGGGAACCTGTGTTTGGAATTGGAGCTCAGGACTTTTGCACTCACCTGTTCTCTGTCTAGAGCCTGCATATTGCCCTGCTCCTCACCTGGAAACTTGTTTTGAAAGAGAAAAAAAGGAGCCAGCCAATCTCTTATTGATTTGGTCCCTAATCTGTCTCTCAAAACTACAAAACCCAGGATGTGAAGGAGACTGAAAATGAGCAGTTTTTTCCCCCAGACCATTGCTGTCAGTTTTGAATTAGAAGATGTTTTATTCCCTAGTCCAGTGACGGCGAACCTTTTGAGCTCGGCGTGTCAGCATTTTGAAAAACCCTAACTTAACTCTGGTGCCGTGTCACATAGAGAAATTTTTTGATATTCGCAACCATAGTAAAACAAAGATTTATATTTTTGATATTTATTTTATATACTTAAATGCCATTTAACAAAGAAAAATCAACCAAAAAAATGAGTTCGCGTGTCACCTCTGACAAGCGTGTCATAGGTTCACCATCACTGCCGGACCTAGTCCTTAGTCTTGAGTGATATTTCCTTTTGGTTTTTGCAAAGTTCCACATGCTACCTTAATATCAATTCAGGTGTTTTGTTTACTTCAGAGCTTTGGGGATTTTGTTTTGTTTTTATTTTGTTTTTCTGATATAATTCCCTAAACCTTCAGGATTGTAATTTTAATAGAGAAGAAATGGTATGCGAATAGTTAAATATCTCTTTTAACTTGTATTTCTGGGAAAACACCTGTCAAATTTAACACTGGCAATTTTTTATGCATTGAAGAGATTGATAGTATGTTTGAAAATGTACAGTAAATCCATCAAATGTAACATCTTAACAGACTGTATTTAAAAAATTACATTTTAAATATACTGTAATTTTTTAATGCAGACATAAGCAATTCTTTATACAACTGAGGAAGAAATAAACTTTCCTGGGGTTATTTATCACCACAATTCAGAAAAGTCCAATTTTTTGATGGGGTAAATCCTAAAAATAATATCCTCATTCCAGCAGCATCCATCATGGGACATCGAGAAATTACTAGCTTTTGTTCTAAGAACACATGGTGTGAATAATGAGAGATATAAACAAGAAAATTAGTATTACACCCACATCGCCAAGGGATATACGTAGGGTTTGCCAAAGTCAAGACTTAGCTTGCCAAAAATTAACGGAAACAACAGTGTTGGAAAAAAGGTACAGAAGAATCAGAGAGGGAAAAGAAATTTCCCGGGTTTTAGGTCATTCTGATGGGATTTTGCTCCACTAGTGCCAAGACTGCACTTGTACATAGATGATGTACAATGTTTGGGTTTGATAGGAAACATAAAATCCCCCCATTTAAATATTTCTCCATCTACCAATTTCTCTGATTCTGAAAGGCAATATTTAGAAATACAATATGCCTTTGTAAGGAATTGGTAATGTGTAAAGAATACAATTCTCTCTTGGGAACATAGTTTACCCTTTTTTCTTCTTTTCAGCCTAATTTTAGGCGAAGGTGATTGCCAGCTAAGGGCATGTTTAGAATATAAGAAGCGAAAGCAACACAATTTAGAGCATTCATGAAAGTCTAAATGTTAAAATAAGTTAGTAAGTAAATAGTCCTAGTCACCCTGGCAACCACCAAGAACACAGGATGTTACACAGGGAGGAGAGGATTAGCAAACATATCCTAAAGGATCAGAGGACACTGAGAAAGAAAAGACCCTTAAAGAGAAACCTTATAATCTTATATTTGAAAAATGAAAGCAAACACCTTCCTATGGCACATCCTGAAAATAACAGAACCAGAACTTGGCTCATAAAAATTTGTAACCTGAGTGGTTTTTCCTGTGCTAACAATCACAGTGGTTCTAAACAAAAACTGGGATTACAACAAAGGGCAGGAAAAAGGGTTGATCAAACTTAGACGTTTCAAAAATAGGATTATTTTGTAAAATTATACTGGATTGGCATTTTTAGTTATTCTAGAAATAGAGTCCTCTCTCTCTCTATGCCCTGCTAAATCAATTTGAACAATGATATCAAACATTTCTGCTGTGCAAACATGCTGTACAACTTCATGTGCTCATGAATCCAAAGCACACACATGGCCATTAGATATGATATGGCAAGTACATAGCATGCGTGATACCTATTTCTAGCATTTTAAGTTATTCCTGAAAATAACCAGCTCTATGTAGGAATCTATTGAATGTTTCCATAATGCAGATTAAAAATTGATTGGCTTCTATCATCATTGTGAAAGGGATGACTTTATAACTGCCTTTGTCCACCACAAGTAAATATATATGTCATGCCCATGTCAACTGTAAAGAAGAAAATGGTCTTTATAGCAGGAATGTGAACTACAAAAGGAAGTTATAAAATTTGCATCCTCAAAGAACCTTGAGAGAACAGGTTAGATCAATTGTTCTCAACAGAGAGCAGTTTTGTACCCCCGTGGAAATTAGGCAATGTCTGGAGACATTTTTGGCTGCCACCACTATGTACATGCTAGTAGAATCCAGTGGTAAAAGCCAGGGGTGCTACTCAACATCCTGCAACATAGGAAAGCCTCACACCAAAAAATTATCCAGCCCAAAATGTCAATAGTGCCAAAGTTGAGGAACCCAAGAAGTTCCTGTACAGCCTTTGGACTCTACAAAATCCCATCTAATTATGATCAGTTCAAAGTGACATACATGATCAGGGTGTCTCAATGATTAATTAATTTTTTCATGCCACTAGACTGTTTCAAAATATTATAAGTAGGTTATTGATTTTGTGTGTGAAATAGCTGACTCAAGTTAATCCTTGGTGCATTTTTAAAATGGGGAATATCTTAATCATTGGGAAACTCTGGTATAGAAATGTACTTTCTTTGAAAAAAAATACCTACATTTTAGAAGGAAGTTTCCTGAACAGTTGTCTGAAGAAGGAAAAAAATCTATTTTAATCTTTACACTGAATCCCCTCAGTGACCAAAACAATAGGTATTTGTTAACACATGGCTCAAATAAATTACTGTTGGTATTTTTTTTTGCCACAAGTATTTTCAAATAAGTTAGTTTCCCAAGTTTGTTACTTGTGCTTTTTAAAAATTTCAGTGTCTGAACCTATTGCATGTTTTACCATGCATAATAATGGAAATTTTCTATTCATTGATTTTTTTTAAAAAGTAGGAGTACTTCAATATAAAATTCCAGTGAGTATTTGCAATGCAACATATGCCTTCCAGAAACTCTATGAATAAGAATGACTTGAGAGTTATCCAAGTGTTGGGTTGTGATTTATTCCTTCATTCCAATGCCAACTTAGATCTTAATTACTAAGGGTAACAAAAAAGGATTCTGAACACTGTCATCTATTCATGCTAATCCCTGGTAGAAATGCACAATAAATTTGACTGCCTGGTGGGAAGAGATAAAAGCAGAATAGATTTTTGGAAATAGTCTGTTACTTGATTATGTTTTGAATGAATTGTATTTGGACACTGTGTTATAGGGAAGTGAGGTAAACTGTTTGTTCTCTGGCTTTTTTTTTTTTTTAGCTAAGAATGAAACTTTGGCATTACCAGCTGAATCTAAAACACCAAAGGTAGAAAAAATCCCAGCACAGCCCATAACAGGTAATGAGATCCCTGTATTGGTCACTTACAATAAGTAATATTTTTCTAATAGTAAATGATTGACAAGGCTGTACTTTTTTTCCAGTGAAGAGCCAGTAGGAAATTCATTTCGATCATTAGCACAAAACGATAGGTGATGTGATTCTAGGTCCTTAATCTAATGTCTGGAAAAACAACAACTACAAAATGAACTACTGCATCATATAACTAATATGTAATATGGAAACTATATTTTTCACTCTAAGTGAAAGTTATTACCTCAACATTGTGAAATAATCCTATACTAAAACGCAATGCCTGGTTTTGGTGTTTTCCTTTTATGTGAAGACATGAGACCATTTTTCATTTCTCCACTTTCACAAGTGGTCATTTGAGCAAAATGCCATCATTAACCTTGACAAATCCATAGCTTGCGAGCTATGTCATTTAGCAGCAATGTCTTTGGAAGATTAAAAATCCCAATATAGATAATATGTAATAGTTCGGTAAAAATTATTTAAAGAATAAATGTGGAGTGCATTTTCCCCACAGTTTATCGGCCGTTACTAACAAACATTCAGCATTTCTTCTATGAATGAACTGCCCACTGGGGACACATTATTCTCTGAACTACAGAGTTTTGCCAGAGCAATACCACCTCATCTAGGACTCAGTGAAGCAAACATCTGGCAAGAATTTCCCCAAATCCACATTTAGCGAAGTAACTCCAATCTAAAGTAAAAATTTTAATCTATAAAATTGCTACAAGTTGAAGTATTAGTGGTATTTACCTTGTACTAAACTCTTAGACTCATAACTGGTCCAGAGAAATTAAACATTGGTGGAAAAATAAAATAATGTGATTTCAAGAAACCAATTCAAATAGGGATATTCTGACAAAGCAAGAAGTATGTGGCTCTGCCTAAAGGAGAGAGATGGACCTTCCATCCCTCACCTCATGGCAGGTGGGGCAGACGTAAAAGCTATTCAGGAAGCTGAAATCATCTATTTGAATGAAATTCCTAGGTACTTTTCTGATTTCAATATAATTGTTCAATACCAATAAAAACATAGGCATGACCCAGTGGATGACTCCAACTTCTTTTCTGCCCCCAAGATTCTGCCCAGTTATACTTTCTTCTCTTGGCACATTATCTCATGGAAGAGTCTATAGATTTCTTAGTTCTCTTCCAAATCTTCCTCACAATTTCCCACTTCAGAAACACTTAAACAGCATAACTTACTATTCAGTGTTATTGTGTTACTGCAAGTCCTTAACCCTGCAAAACTTCTAGAATTGTCTAGCTCCCAGTTCACTCCAGATCTCAGTGATCCTGGTTCTTATTTCTTGAAAACTATTTAGCTGAGGTGGTCTTTGCTTTTGACCTAGCAATTAGAGCACCTTGTGGCTGAGCATATGCATCCTTATCATAATTTCAACCCAGTTCCAACCTCCGCATGTTGACTGCAGTTTGAAAGAGAGAAATCAGAGAATGTAATAGTTCTCAATAAACCTTTTTGCCCTGGATCATTGTTTTATTTGCCCATTTATAAATTCATTTAATAAACATTTATTATGCATTTGCTTACTATACCCCAGACATTGTGCTAAGCCCTGAAGGTAAAGAGAAATAAAAAGGCAGACAAATAAAAAGTTATGATTAATCTGATAAGTGCTTTCATGGAGGTCAGTTCAGAGTGCTTTTTGTAACACATGGGAAGTGAACCAAACCTGGAAAGGAAAAGCTGGGAGCAATGTCAGGTCAGGCTGTGGCGCAAGCAAGCCCTGGAGTCCTTAACATAAGTAACTTGAAAAGTAATTCAAGTAACTGAGCTATGTGTCAGTTATTAATTCTAAAGGGCACCAATGTCTTAGGGTCTTCGGTTATTTCATAGTTTTATCTTAATTTGTAAAGTTGTCTTTTTTACTTTCCAGTGACTCCTGACTCAGTTCCAGGAACCACTAAATCCACTGTGTCTAGTGCATTAGATATTTCAGAAACAACACTGGGTAATTCTAAGAAGTTTTTTTCTAAAACAAACAAAACCCTCCCAGCACTCATTGAAAAGAAAAGTAACCCAATACCTTACCTTTCCCCTCATCTCTCACCTCCTTTCTGGCAGTAGTTAATCTTCCTATTTCTTGGACCAATTCCATTAGTTAATCGCATGCCTTGATCCTGGTGAATGATGTTCGAGGCAGCGCTGGACGCTAGCTGCCAGCTGCACCCCCTTTTCACCAGTCTCGTAGGATGTACAGAGAAACAGATTGCAGCCTTTAATCCCAGGAGGCTTGGAGAGGTGCGGGAAACCTGGAAGTCTTGACTATGTCTGTGCTTTCCGTTTTCAGTGGCTTTTCCAAGTGTTGTGTGTACTAAAAACGAGGAGAATCCCCAAAAGTGTCACGCTTTCTAATAAGAATTTCATGTCACACCTGTTAGCTGCTTCTTGGCCCAAGAGGCTCATTCTTGCTTGGTTCTCTTCCGAAGAAAAGGAGCGGCATGCATTTTGTCCTCTACTTGTGATGCTGACCATCCGTGCCACACCACGGCCCTTTGAAAGTACACTTTCAAATTTGAACAGCCTTGTCCACCTTTTCCAGGGAAAGCAGCTGTGTCCTTGAAAGGCATCAGCTGCCGGTGCACACTCTGTGTGAGCACGCGTCACATGATATGGTTAAGCCACAGCATCAAATCCCAGTTCATACATTTGCTAACCGAATTCTTCTTTATTTTAGTTCTCAGCGAAAAGACCCCGGAAAGATCGCAAACTATTCTAATACCTAGGTTTGAGTTACCACTGAGCACTCTAGGTAAAAATTTTTAAATACTACAGCTTTTATTACCTTGAAAATTTTATGCATGCTTGAAAGCCGTCCTTAGGCTAATTTATTTAAATTTATCTCCTCACAGGAAAGAAGAAACACTTAGCTTATAAAACAATCAGCTCCCCAACACCACGTTTTTAGATGTTATAAAATATTATAATTTAGGGTCCTAAAGAGTCTCTATAACAAATCCTTCAGCTGTTTAGGATTCTTCTCATTTCTTTATTGAACGCAGTATAAAAAAAAAGTTATTGGTGGAAGTGAGCTTAATTATAAAGCCATGTGGTTACCAAAATTCTATTTTTAAATGCTAGTAGATGGACATTTTCTAGTTCAGATGTGTTTGGTACTTGATGTGAGTCTAAATGAGCACACATACACATAGCTGAATAAATTAGAAAACCAGTTTAATCAAAATTAAAGCTCAAATTCCTCAAATATAGTATCTGGTTATAAAAAAAATAGAAAAGGGAGCTTTGTTATATCATCCAATGTTGAAACACAGGATTAAAATATACTACTAACAGTCCCTTAACGTGAATAATTTGCCTGTCTGTGTTTGTTTATTGTTTTAGTAAAATCTTTTCTGTTACTTGCACCTCAAGTCATAACATTTCTTATGTGTTTCTTTACAGCTCCGAAAAGACTTCCAGAATTTCCTCAGGCAAAAACACCCTTCCCTTTTGAGAAACCTGGGGGCGCCTTGGGTAATAACAGCACCTGAAATCTGGTGTTAAGATGTGGGTGATGATTGCTTAATTCTGGAGGCTACATTCACTGGGTCCTATCTCTGCAAACCTCAGTGAACTGATGAATTCCATTAACTTAACCAGACAAGTGGTTGATTTGGTAACGCAACACAAACAAACAAAAAACATATTTGTCTGATTGTGTTTTTTAAAAATTTAGTATCAATCATCACTCTCTTAATTCCACATAGGTCATTAAGTTAGTTTTCTGTCCTCAGAAACATTGAGAGTATGACACCAGCCTTTGGTCTCTCTCTAGTCACTAACCAATCACATGCTCTCAGGATGGGAACGTAGTAATTTCTTCTTGATAGACGATGGCTTTTGATAGAATGAGTATGTGCTTTTCATTGCAGGATTCTCATAGTCAACCATACCAGCAGCCTATTTCTGTTTCTTTGTCCTCCTCAAAAAAACTTCAGCAAATTCCCTTTCTTTTTACTACTGTAGCTTCGAGTGAAAAGCCATGGATTGCACCTATAACTAAAACATCTGAGGATTCCAAAGTTTTACCACCTCAAACTGGTAATTGCATTCTATTTTTTTTAAAAAAAAATAGACTGAAACAACAGTATTGAGTTTCTCATTTTTATCTTTATAGGTTCCTTAATTGATTATCAGTATACTTTATAGTAAATGGTAAAGCTATAATTCATTCTTATACTTAAATAAATCTCATTTTTTTTCTCAGTACAAAAGCAGAATGTTTTTGCATTTGTTTTAAAGATCTGTATTTTAACATCTGGACATCTATTTTGATCTTTGGCTAGAAGATGAACTATGCATTAGCTCATTGAATTTCTAGAGATCTCTTTAGTGCCATGAGGCAGTAACAAAAATAAGAAGCATCATCCTGGGTCTGATTTAACAGTGTTGAATTTAATGTTTTCCTTGCAGGTAGATATTTGCTTCTTTTCCAGCATTGAACTTTTTTAAGTGACAGTTATTGCTATTTATTGAGCACCTTTTATGTGCCAAACGTGGTACTAGGTGCCTGGGAGTGAGCTGTATGACTTGGGGCCCAGGGGCCAGTGATAGGACATTGCATGCAGAGTCCAACTTTAAAAAGGCTTTCCAGCTCCTGCGTATCCTCAGGTCAGCTTTGATTTGCTCAGCAAGGAGCAACTGAGCTTGCAGGTGGAAATCAGCAAGTCTAGCTGAGTGGGGGTAGGGCAGGTGACTCTCATTCTCATACCATACCTTATATTTGCCAACAATGAACATTAGAGAGCCTACTATGTACAAGATATTATTACTGAACCCTAAAGTTTATAAGCATACTGTGATATAGAGGGAAGACCACAGGTCTTGGAATTAATAATGGACTTTTTTCCAATTCTGGCTTTCCTGCTAACTGAATACTTTAGATGTTTTACTCTACATTTCTGGATCTTAGTTTGCTCTTTTATATATTGTGGCAATTGGCTTTTTTTCCTCTAGAATTCATGTATTCTACCACTAAAACTGATTAAGGGAGATAGCGCTCCTTTTTTGAAAACAGATTTTTCTCAATTAAAGAGATTCTTCCTATGTATCTTTTTTTTATATCTAGAAGTCAACTGAAGAGGATGGATATTTGCACATGATAATTATAAAACCTCAGAAACCACTTAGTGTGATTACCTCCCTGGTTTTTATTTTACTTGTCTGTATTTTAATTTTTGTATATCTTCTAGTTGTGGTTTTGGGAGCACGTATAGTATATTATGTAGTTAGAATTTGGGTAATAAAGTTATATAACCAACATTTTGTGGAATTTTCCAGTAAAGAGTCCAACAGAGGACTGGTTTGAGAAAGGATGAGAATGAGCCTTCAGATAGATAGATCTTGGTCAAATTTTATTTTCTCTGATATCTGCAGTGGTCTCAGATCTTAGCAAAAGATTTAAGGATGTATCAAATAAAGTAAGCATGTCTATTATTATAATATCCACTAATTTCCTCATGTGGGAAAACACTTGAAAGTTGGCTAACGTTGTCAGCCAATCCAGAGAAGCCTCAAATTGGGTCTTTCTAAGCCATAGTTACTCTAGTCACTGATCCAGAAACTTTACTGCAATTACTTACTGTGAGTGTAAAAGTAAGTTTAGCATTCCAGGTCACCTGAGTCCAGGTCCTGAGTAGAGTTTCATACTGTGTTCCATCAGCTATCACACTGTGACTATGGAACAACAATTAGTCTAAGGGCGTCTGTGATGGTTTATCTGCAACACGAAGGCAGGCCCGGCCTCACTCCCACAGACTTCATGAGCATCACATCTCCCAAACCAAACGCTTTGGGGGCTCACTGGACTAGATGAACTCTTAGGTCCCTTTCATCTCTTAGCTTCTGTGCTATAGCATAGGAGACACAGGGTCCCCCACGGTCTCCCTTGAGCAGCCTCTAGTTTTTTGGTGTCTTTGATTATTCAAAAGCAAACTGATCAAAACCTCAAGGGAACCATATGGAGTTTTAATGCGTAGGGTATGGATTATATATAAAGACTGAATTGAACCAAGTATTGGAAGTGGAGAAAATATGTTGGGAAGTGAAGGTCATAGAATTCCAAGGAGACAAATATACAGTAGGTGTGATTACAAATCCCATTAAAAGCAGAATTATTTTTGCCTTTAATTTCAGAAAAGAAATGTTCTGGTTTTGCCCTTTTGGAATATAACTAGTGGCTAATGCAGTTTTATTATTCAGCTGCCTCACTACTGCCAGGGCAATTTTAGGCTACAGAGAACTTCCAACAGTTGACCGCTAACCTTCTCTTGCTGAAGAGTTGGGGCTTGTTGTGGGATGTAACAGTACAGTTGGTAATTATTACAGGCATGACCAGTAGCCCCAGGAACTCCTAGCCTGCCCTTATAACATTTAATTTGTACATCCCTGCTACTCAGTGCGGTCCTTGGACCAGCAGCGTTGGCATCACTGGAAGTTAGCAGAAAGGCAGAATCTGGGGCTCTGCTCCAGATCTAGTGAGTCAAGATCTGCTCTTAAGAAGATCTCTAGGTGGTCTTGCACATTAAAGTTTGAGAAGCACTATCTATCACTGAAGTCTGTAACATTTCACATGGTATAGATAAGAGTCATCAAAACGTGGTTAACTGTAGACAAGAGGACTCAAATCAATAGAAGATTGGTTTCTCAGAGTGGGTGATTCTTATCCCTTGTTTTTGCTAATGCGCACAATGCTTACATCTAACTCTTATATAGGAGTTCCGTGGCATCTTCCTAACATGTTAAATTTTAAATTAAAATTTATCATATGCATTATTTGTGATTTAAAGAGTTGATATGGCCGTAACCGGTTTGGCTCAGTGGATAGAGCGTTGGCCTGCGGACTGAAAGGTCCCGGGTTCGATTCCAGTCAAGGGCATGTACCTTGGTTGCAGGCACATCTCCAGTGGGGAATGTGCAGGAGGCAGCTGATCGATGTTTCTCTCTCATCGATGTTTCTAACTCTCTATCTCTCTCCCTTCCTCTCTGTAAAAATTCAATAAAATATATATATTTTTTTAAAAAAAGAGTTGATATGGTCATGCCACTCTTTTATTGGTTTTAGCCTTTCTTGTTTATTGTGATTGATTTTGTGTGAATTTATACAGGTACTGAGGGTATCTATTACCTATTTAGTTTCAATGTATAGGATTTTTTATTTTATATTCCAATTACTCACATGAGTTTCAAATGTAATTGTTTGGTGAATTAAGAAGAGAAAGAGGTAGAGATAGTATTTGAATGCTGGTCCATAAAACCATTAATCCAATTTTTAGTTGTTATATCCTTTGAAGAAATTATATATTTTAACTGGTATTAATGACATTATTATAGCAAAATTAGCATAATTTGTTTTCTCTGTTGGAATACAATACATCTATATTTATAATATCAATTCCCTTCACCCAAAGACCACCAGGAACATACCTATATTTGAACAAAGTTAGGTTTACTGACTCATTGCAACAATGGAAAATACAGACCATGAGAAATTGGGAACATTTAGTAAGACGGTGTTGGAAAGGACTTATTGTAGGATGTGGTCTTGTGTTAGGTGATTCTGGAGAGGCTCCAAGGAAGTGAAGCTTTGTGGATAGGATGCTGTCAGAAAGTGGAATAATTGTGTGATTGAATATCTCAATAATTACTTTTTTCTATTTTATACATAACTTTAACTATACATAGCATAATTTATTTTTAATTTATTTTTATTGTTGAACACTATTACAAATATCCCCTATTTCCCCCCACCTCTTTGCCCACCTCCTCCCAGGCCCTGCCCCTGTCTTCACCACACTATTGTTCGTGACCGTGGGCTATGCATATATGTTTCTAATAATTCTTTTTTTTTTAAAATACATTTTATTGATTTTTACAGAGAGGAAGGGAGAGGGATAGAGAGTTAGAAACATCGATGAGAGAGAAACATCGATTCAGCTGCCTCCTGCACACTCCCCACTGGGGATGTGCCCGCAACCAAGGTACATGCCCCTGACCGGAATCAAACCTGGGACCCTTGAGTCCGCAGGCCGACGCTCTATCCACTGAGCCAAACTGGTTAGGGCTGTTTCTAATAATTCTTAATGAGACGACAAGAAGAATAGAGTGAAGCTAAAGTTGTGGTTGGTAAACAAGCAGCAGTTAGTCATATTAGCCAGACTGTAGGGACAGTCATTTTTGTGTTCATTCATTTGTCTGTGTCCCGTACAATTAGAGAGTGCTCTTGTTTTTTGTCTCCATCCATCTTAGTCACTAAATGGTCTTGTTTGATATTGGTATTCTTTAAAATTATTGATGTTCAGCAGAAGAATACCAAGCCTAGCCGTGAGCGCCAGACCAGCACTGGATGCCAGCATCTGCTTTTCTCTTTATCAACCATTAAACATGATTTATCAATACCATTTGTAAAATTCATTTTGCTTCCACATTTACTAGATTTGTTTTCCACATTTACTTCATATTCTGTATTAAATCATTAGAATGCCCAATCTCCAAAGGATTTTTGTATAACTTTTGAATATAAAAAGCTATGTGGAAATTCTAAATTGCATACTAAATATTAAAATCCCTGGGTCATTTCAATAGTTTATGACAAGAGTGGTTCAGGGAATTTGGAATTTGGAATATTCCAGGAAACCTGAGAAGTATAGTCATTACGCCTATTTCCCCTAACCTTTCATTAGTGCTGCATTTTGTGATCCCATTATTTGAATTGTATTTTGTATTAAACTTTCTCTGAAGTACATTTATGTAGGATTGATTGTTTGTGAGTCTCTTGACAAATCCAACTCTTCTTAAAGTATAGAAAGGAAATTACAAAAATCTGCTCTACAATTACATGCCAGAATGCCAACTTGTTTATAAAGTCTGTATTAGAAGAAAGTTGACCACATTTTAGAAATATTTTAGTGCTTGTGATAATCATTCAGAGAAGTCAGTCTCTCTGATGATAAATAGAATTGGTCTATATTCTATTGGAAGCTGGCCAGTTGACTATGATTTCTGTGCTATTATAGAGTGAGTTCCAGAAAAGCTCTCAGTACTTTCCAACCCCAACCCCACCCACACCCACACCCACACCCTACTGAATTGTGCACTGCACATATATGCATGTATTTGTTGCATTACTTCTTCATTGGAATAATATAATTTTGTGTATACATGGCAGTTTTCTATTAAGAGATTCAAAGAGTTGTATTTATACCATCACATTGATCTTTCAGAAGTCCCTGGAAGCAAAGAGAGTTATTTTCTTTTAAGAAGATATGTGAGAGACTTGCCTTTGAATAGGTAGAGGAGCAAAAACTAGATTCTCATTCATTTCTTTCTGAATCTCTACAATGAACCATTCCATGTTAAAAGTGAAATGATGTCAGATAGTTTGCTTTGAAATTTTCACAGAATAGTGCAACAGAGAAAATAAAATATTTTTATTAGAGCCATGTGCCTTCTAGATTTTTTAAGAAAGAGCAAGTGGTCTGTAAGGAAGGCTGGCCAGTCCCTGAAGTTTATTCTCAATGTGAATGTGACCTCTAATCTGTGAGCTATAGGATGAGACAGAGCTGGGTTAATAACCAGCTCAACTATTTATTATTTAAGTGGTGGAAGACAAGTAATCTAACCTCTTAGATCCTCAGTTTTCCCATTTTTAAAGGGAAATAATATATAATTTTTTCATTGGGTTGTTATGTTTTAGAAATAATGTATAATCACTTCATCTAATTCACAGTACATAAGGGGTACCCTGCTACCATTTTCTTACTACAGCAGAGTCTTGCATTGAACGCATCCCCTTCCCATTACTCAAATTTCCTGAATTGCTATAGATGCTTAATAATAATAACAATAAATTATTTAATTAATGAAAAGAAGGAAGAGAAAAGAAAAAACACTGTTAAGTTTATATACATATGAGCGTATCAAATGATTTTTGGGTCTTCGTTTCACCTGTGAAAAATTTTTAAGGAGAATGGAAAGGACGTGTGCTATGGTATTAGGAGAACCTTGCAACCCCGTGGGAATGGCCTGACATCCTATTAAGCCCACAGCATGGCTGGTAAATTGTTATCCCTTGGCCATTCTGTTCAGTTAGAGTGGCAGCCTGTATCATTCTGTGAACTGGGCTCAGACCCTGCCTAGGCTCAGGGAGTAATATTGACGACAAGACAACTTTCTGTGTTTTCTGTGGGCATCAGAGTTGAGAGAAGCAGCATGTATTGACCATCCCTCAGATGGGATATGGGCATGATTTCTAAAGCCCTGGTATGGTTTGAGGGGGCGGATGGAAATCAACTTTCTGTTTCTAGCTTGATAATTCCATCAGTGTTAAAGCTCCTTAATTTCTTTGATTATCCTCTTAAAAGACCATCATTTAGTACCAGGAGGGATTTAAAGCCCAAATAAAATAAAAATTTTTTATATAATCCCAGGGTGATTCAATGAGTTTATTTTCATCTAGAAAATTCTCCTGTCTGTTCTTCCCCCACAGTGTCCAGAAAAACTGATTTTCCCCTCCAATTGTACTGTGACTAAGACAGTGACTTCTTCTGGCAGAACTATTTCCCCTTGCACAATAAATGGTTATCTTTAGGGACTTCCCTTTATAATTAGAACTGAGGATGGTAGACCTCAGTCTTTTCATTAGACTCCATTAAAGAGAACTACCTTTAAGAGTTTATCACCAATTATTTTCAATGTTTAATTCTTTCAGTACTTTGTAGAGCTGTAGTAAATTGCTATATGTGCTTAAGCTCCATCAATTACTTAAAGACTTGAAAGTTGAACTGGTCAGTGTGCCTGAGGAGTCCTATACTGGATAGAACATTTTGACCCAGGTGGTTTGCTCAGGGTGGCTGAAAAGAGGTTGAACTCTATGTTTGGATCTTATTGCCCACCTGTCAGGTGTTGGTTATCTGGCCCACCCAACTGGATTAAGCCCTAGAGAGGAGAAAAAGTAGGAATGAGTGGTGGTGGTGATGCTTCGAGAGCAAGAAAATAGAATTCAAGTGTAGTAGATGGTTTGCAGATTTCCTGTGGCCTATTAGAAATTTATAACCTCAGCCTTTGACTTTACTTCATGAGCATATTTTTTTTTGCAGACCATATTTTCACAAATTTCAGGTTTAATTAGAAAGGTATTTTATTTTCCTATGAATTGAAAAAAGCATTATTTATTTATTGAAATGATACTGAGAACTCTGTGTGTGGTGTTTATATAAATGTTTTTCTCATCAGCTATTTTTTATAATCCTGTTGTATTTTCCCATTGCATCTTTTTTTAAAAAAAATTCTTTATTGTTTAAAGTATTACATAAGTCTTCTTTTTCCCCCCATTGACCTCTCCCCGGACACCCCCACCCCTCAGTACATGCACTCACCCCCCTACTGTCTGTGTCCATTGGTTATGCTCATATGCATGCATACAAGTCCTTTGGTTGATCTCTTACCCTCTCATCCCCCGCCTTCCCTCATAGATTGTATGGTCTGTTCAATGCTTCTATGACTCTGATTCTATTTTTGTTCATCAGTTTATGTTGTTCATTATATTCCACAAATGAGTGAGATCATGTGATATTTTCTCTTTCTCTGACTGGCTTATTTCGCTTAGCCATAATGCTCTCCACTTCCATCCATGCTGTTGCAAATGGAACAAATTCCTTCTTTTTTACAGCATCGTAGTATTCCACTGTGTAGATGTACCAGTTTTCTAATCCACTCATCTGCTGATGGGCACTTAGGCTGTTTCCAAATCTCAGCTACTGTAAAGTGTGCTTCTATGAACATAGGGGTGCATATGTCCCATTGCCTCTTCATGTATGTTTTTATGATTCTATTTCCATGGCAGGGTATGGCCACACAAGCACATGGCACATAATTGTGTAGTAGAGAATAAGATTTGTGTGCACATGTATGTGTATCATAGAATAATTAAAGAACCTGTCCATTTATTCTCATTCATCTTTACTAAGAGCATAAGCTACCCAACTGTCAAACTCATTGTTACTTGTTTATTGTAATGGGCATCTGTACATTAACTCTGTTTAGTCTCTGCTTTGTACCAGGCTTTTGGGGAAATAACCTTGGAGCACATAATGAGCATGATAGTCACAATTTCTATCCTACTGATGACTGTCTTTCACATAGTTATTAATATTCATGCTATTTGAATAAAACAAACTGATAAATTCTTGATAATTGGAAATACCTTGTCAGTATTGCCATTGTATGTTTCCAGAGCAAGATCATAGCATTTTTATTATGGAATTTTCATCTAATCGTTTTTTTTTAAGTAAAAATATACAAATAACAAAACACAATTAACAATATGGTTTTAGGAAGTTATGAGCAAATGGTAGTGTGGCTTATCTCATACTATAATATTTTTATCTGAAAAATAGAAGAGTAAAACTTAGCTATCATGATCATAAGTCATTACTGTATTTCGAAAGAAACTAATATTGCTCATTGTGACATTTGAATTGAAGTACTTATTAAACACATTAGATTTCTCCTCCAACCCTTGGTCTCATGTATAGGTGAGAGATAGTGCTTAATGCCAGATGGCTGGAGCATTTCATCCACTAAGTAAACATTGGTGGCAAGATACTTGCCTCTAAACAATAATGCATGACAGAACATAGAGTGTCTAAAAAACAGAGGGATTCACCCCTAATTCTTAGCTATTTGTCAGTTTTGTAGTCTTTTAAAAACCTGCAGTGGCTGACCATGCCATGCATTTTGGTCTGGTATAGGAGTACATATATAAGAGTTTTGTAAAGAAAGCAAGAGCAGTTGGTTTTTAGGGACCTTCATTTCAACACTATCCTCTTCTCTGACATCTATTACTTCAGAGTAAAAAAAAAAATCTTGTTTAACCCCTGAATGATCTGAGGTGGTGGTGTGCTTTTCAAGGCAGCCCACACAATGTAAAGCTTCCACCAAATGGTGTTTGTGTGATTTTAGCACTCCTGTTATTTACTACTCAATTCTCAAAAACTCCAGAAATAGAAATATGAAGGGCCAAGTCTGCTGGCAAATGTGTTATTTCCATCTTGGAGCATATTTGAGAAAATGTTTGGAAGTAAGAGGTCCCTGACCATTGAGAACTTCCAGACGGGGGCCACCGTTGCCCAGGAGTGATGGGAAGGGGCTTCCTCCCAGGGGAGTGACTTCTGAGCATAAGCCAAGGAAGGTGGCAGCCAGGCTTGGGAACTCCAGACTAGAAGGAAATTGCAAGTATGGAAAAGAAATAGAGAGAGGGTGAATGAGCATCGACCTGTGGGACAAAATTACAGACTGTAAGAAAGGTGGGCCATTGTCACTAGATAAAAGGAAAATGTGGGACTTAGGATAACATAAAGACAGTTGTGTATTTCAAAAGTAACAATATAAATAAGTCAAGCTATTAATTCATAATTTCTTTCCTAGTATGAGAGGGTGAAATACAAGTTGGTCAAGGTTCCTTACTTTATTTAGTGGTAGCTAGAGCTGACTTCGATGGTTCCATGAAATTGGCTTAAAGCAAGACTAAAATCAGCACCTGCCAGCTTTTCTGTTCTTCGAACGATTCGTCTTTCTTCTCTGACCCTTTAAAGTTGTAGCTACACTAAAGATGTAATGTACTTACGCTCAGAATGTTTGCACATTTTAACTCATAATATTCTGAGTGCTGTTCTTACTGGTTGTTTATTTGTTGTTGTTTTTTTAAGATTTTGCAAAGCAATAGACTCACCTTCACAAGCTGAAATGTATCTCCTGCCTCTTTAGTATGTGGTACGATATAAACTGTCCAATCCGAATATCAGAGTGTGTCACAGGGTCTGATATTATCTTTCTTACAGCTTCAACTAGGGGTGGTTCAAATCATTACACTGTCATTGAATTACAAGTAAGCCCATGAGAGAATTTTCCCATGAGCTCCCCCCCCCACCCTTCTAGTTTACTTCTGTACAGCCTTTTTGAAGGGGCAAGGAAAGGAAAGTCTACCTCACAATTCAAGCTTCTGTACACCTGTCATTATCGTAGTGACAGCTCTTGGTGCAGAAGAGAGGACATTTGTATTTTGGTCCTGTTTTTGCTTACAGATTCAACTCTTATGTGAACATGAAAATGACCCTTGTTTTAAAACCAACCTTTGTTTTTAAGATCACCCTGCTTTCTTTATTTCATGTAGAATATAAACGTTATCTTTAAATCCACTTAGATTATAGAGGGGTTCTTGGCTTAATGAAGGAACAGAGAAAGAAGGCTGCCTCCAGGTAAAGGGGCAGGAACAACAGTGCAAGGGATAGAGTGCTGGGTCTTAGCACCGCTGTTCCTGGCCCTGTGAATGCAGTGAAAAATATGCTGCACCGGTCAATCCCGTGTGTGACCACTGGCAGATGTATCACCATTGTGAATCTCTGCTGCATTGTCTAGGAAATAGAGATAATATCCCTTTATCTATGAAGTGGGAATAAAGTATACCTCACCCATTTCTCAGGGGTGTTAAGGCAGTTAAATAAACATATATATGAGACAGCGCAGTGCAAATTGTAAAGTGCTGTCCGAATGTTAAGGTAGCATGGTGGAAATGTTTACTAAGCAGAAAGATGAAGCAGTAGACTTTGTGCAAAGAGTCTCTATGTGAATGTTGTTTCCTTCTTTGGAGATCTCTCCCATCTGACTTCGTTTACGTTTATATTCTTGGGAGCTCTTTGATTTAGAGCTGGCACCACTTTACTGTAAATATACAGCACTATGCGCACATCAGCCCGAGGCCGGTGTCAGGCTCGCTGCACAGAGACCTTTAGTTCAGGTCAAGAGGGACTACAGGAAGTGTTAGCGACTGCTTACACTGTAGTGACAAGACCATTATTAAAATATGTCGCGAAATCTGTTCAGTCAAAATTAACATTATCTCTTTTGTTTTACCTTTTCCTTTAAAGCAGCTTATGACGTTTTCTCAAGCCCTACAACGTCAGATGAGCCTGAAATATCAGAGCCCCACACAGGTATTCCCAACCTCTCAATTCTTTCCTCTGATTCCATGTGTTCTGACAATACTGCACCTAGTTCTCTCTTTAATTTTTGCTGAATGAAATAGTACACTCTCCAGAGCTCTGCAGCAAAAGAAATGGCAATCCGTGTCAGGGAGACGGTGCTACCCTCTCCCACTGGGTGATTAGTTGTTTACATCCATGAGTAAACAGGCTCCCACAAGTCGGAGATGCAGATAGGTTTGCTTGCTACTGAGGCAAAGTAAGGTAATGGTCTATTGCTCTGTTGTTCAGCATCATTCTAAAAAGGTTTTAGAATCCTAGAAAGTTTTCTCTGGAGCAGTGGTTCTCCAGTGGGGGTGATTTTGCTCTCCTCTATTCCCAGGGGATTTGGAAATGTCTAGAGACATTTTTGTTTGTCACAGCTGGAGGAGGTGCTACTGACACATCCAGTGAGTAGGGGTCAGAGATGCTGCTATACCCCTACAATGCAAAGAACAAGCCCCTACAACAAAGAATCACCCAGCCCTAAATATCAATATTGCTGAGGTGAGAAATCGTGCTATGGAGCACTATCATGCTATTCATTTATCTACTAGAGGCCTGGTGTACAAATTAGTGCATGGGTGGGGTCCGCTGGCCTGCCTATGGGATGGGGCCAGCTGGGGGGAGTGGCCACTGGTGGTTGGCTGCTGGCCCAGCCCCTGGTCGAACTCCTAGTTGAACTCCCAGTCAAGGGAACAATTTGCATATTAGCCTTTTATTATATAAGATAGAAGTTCAGGTGGGTCTAATTTTTGGCATTCACTTACTGATGCAGCTACAGTGAATTTAACTCAGTCCAGTAGTTCCTCTTGGCAAGTGTTTACTAAGCACCTACTAAGCTTGGTCCTGCAGAACATTTAAAGTGAATAAGACTGGTCTCTGCCAGGCATGCATATATGTCTGAGACTTTCTCTTTGTGTAGCTTTATCTCAGCATTATTTGTGTCATAAGTAAAAGTGAGTAATTTTAAACAGCAGAAAATTTTAAAAAATGAAATAGAATGCTAAAGGTGGGTTCAATTAGTAGTTAAGGAACAGAGAGAAGAAGCCAGCGAAATCTGTTGAAAATAAGTTGAGTATATGAGACACTGTTTTATCATGATTTCTGATGTTTAAAATATATATGTTCTTTAAAGTGAGCTCATATTTAAATTCTAATGAACCACTCATTTAAAAATGTTGGTCAGAAATCTCTCAAGTGTTCTTTTTTAAAATTTCTTTATTGATTAAGTTATTACATATGTGTCCTTATCCCCACATTACCCACCATCCCTCCCACTCATGCCCTCACCACACCCCCCGCCCCCATTGT
>NW_005871279.1:1494769-1555793 GCF_000147115.1 Myotis lucifugus
CAAAAAATCAGTCATGTTGCTCCTTTCAGAATATTTTCAGTGGTAAACACTTCTCTTCATTCCCTACCATGACATTGTGTACTAGTAGATATTGTGAAGAATTATTATTTTTTGGGCTATACTTTCAAATTCTCCAACCAGAAAATAGCAGCAGGATTATAGGTGATAATTATTTTAAATATATTCCCTCCTAATTAGCACACTCAGATACCATGAGGTCAGAGACTTTTTCTCAAAGTAGTCCAAGTATAAAGAGCCCCAAGAGAGCTCTGCAGTCCTGAGCATGATGAAGAAAAATGGGCAAAAGACAGGTAACACAACCTCATTTTAGAATATAAAATTATAGGAATAATGAAGTTCATTAATTCCTGGTGAGGTTAGTAAAATGCTACAGAATTAAAGAAGTCCTGGACTTTCTATTCTCTAAAACCCAAATAGTTTATTTGTGTTTCTCCCCAGCTGTTTGGTAAATCATCTTTTGAGTTCTTAAATTGCACCATCTGTTCTCAAATTCCTCAAAGGTGCTCACTTTGTAGTACTTTAATTGAAGAGTTCTCACATAGAAAATGAATTCCTTTGGCCCAATCAGCACTTTTATTGAGCACCTGCTGTGAATAAGGCACAGTGCTGGGCATTCTAGGGATACACAGAAACATAAAGCAGTCCTTGCGCTCAAGAAGTTTACAAGTTTACACTTAAACCTGATCCACCCTGAGGAAAGTCATTTCTGAAAGCTATTTTAAATCTTCTTTCAGCTCCCCTGCAAACTACACCTAAACGACGCCTCAGGCCCAAACCACCAAGAACCAAGCCTGGTAAACAAATGTCTCTTTAAACTTTCAGGATATTTAATTCCAAAACGATAATATCCATCTCCTTGCCATAAAAATAAGTGACATGATTCTGCAGGTTAAAGTTTCTTTACAAAATCTGAAGGTAACTGAAGATGAATAATTCATGATAATGAATAACAAGAGTCAATAATTTCTGATAAACTTTTATTAAAAATTATGTAAGTGATGTTCTTGCATGTGAATTTTGGTATAAACCTAGACACAAGACTTGCTATCACATGGTAGAGTGAGATATATAGTATAATTCTTTTTCTTGGTATGCCATCCCTATTCAAGTATTTATAAGGTGACAGTTCTTGGTTTTGGGTGCCTACTATGCTTTCAGTTTTTCCCCAGGGCAATGGCTGGGATGGAAAGGACATGACCCCAGTTTTCCAATGGCTTATGATCTTATGAAGATAATATGTCATAAGCAATGAGAGAACAACATAAGATCATATAATCTACTTGTGAGACTAATACTCGTGTAGAAGGTCAGAAAAAGAAAGTAAGAGTTGAGGATGCAAGCCTCACAATCTGCGTAGGATTTGGGCAAAGGAAAAAGCAGTGGGGAACAGCATTATCTTCAGGCACAGCGTTTGGGTGGTAGAGGCAGCTTATCGGCCCGGAGGTGATTTTCCTCATTGTCAGATAACACACTCAGAATCATACTCAACAACTGGGTTTTGCTTAGTCCTTTGTCCTATAAGTACAGTGGTTTATTATAGTCTATATCGTTTTGATTGAGTTTGAAAATTCTTTTCCAAAATGTTTACTCACTGCATACTTTATAAACACTGACTACTAGCTGTGGCAGGATTTTAACACGTCATTCAGTTCCTCTTTGGAGGACGTCTTTTTATTGGCTCTAGGATATCATAATATCTCTTTCCTTTCCATCACCAGAAAGAACCAAAAGTCCTGGAACAACTACTTCTAAACTTTCTATGAGCCCTGAACCTACATGGACCACACTGGGTAATGATCTGTCCTTAGTGGGTGTGTTACTTCTTGTCACCATGGGAAATCCAGGGCCCCAGCTTTCATGTAATGTCTGTCAGTATTCTAATGGGCTCGTTGCAGCAGTACCGAGTATCTCATGTAGCACATCGACTATGGCTTTCATGGTTTCGGATAGCTGGCCCTATAGTAAGTGGATCTGAATGCAACCTTGTACATCACCCTATGCCTTGGAAAGCTATAAAACCACTGCTTCTTTCTCATCTTCTATCCAATCATTGTATCTGAAGTTGGGTCTTACACACAGTTGTTGTTGTTGTTTTTTTCATAAAGCCCTTAATGTCAACTTTAGACTGCATTTAGAAAAATGACTATTATGGTCTTAGTAGAATTTCTTTATGCTGCAGATCATAGCATATCTATCAGTAAATATTAATTTTAAAATATATCTTTTTCTGGTGCTTAAAGACTTAGATGTAACTGAGGAATATGAAATAGGAGCACAAAATGATTACACTGATTTTTTTAAAGCATGGATTAAAATCACACTGTCTTTGTGTAGTTATTATGACTACTTAGTAGCAACGCTATTTCTTTAGGTCAAATATACTCTATAAATGTTTTTTCAAACCAGATGAAAACTTATCACTGTATTTCCATTAAATGCTGCTCTTGAAATACTCTTTTAATGGACTATTTCCAAAATCTTCCAAGATGATGGGCTCATTCCACTTAAAGTATAGGTTTTCCTTTGTAGTTTTAGACACTAAAATGTCTAAAAATGGATTTGTTTGTTGATTCTTTTTGTTTCTTTATTTTTCCAGCTCCCAGTAAAACACAATTTATTTCTTTGAAACCTAAAATCCCTCTGACCCCAGAAGTGACACACGTCAAACCTGGTAATTACCCTGATTTTTTTTTTTTTAATATTCCAAGAGTAGGATTGAAAAGTTGTTTTATGCCACTCTTTGGAGCAAGAACTTCTGATTTGTATTTTGGTGTTTGACACATTTTGCCATGAAAAATGCAAAAAAATGCAATGACATGCTCTCATTATAACCAGCCCCTCTGATGTTATCACAGCGCTGCTCTAAGCTATGTGGAGGAGCATTATGTTCATGACCTTCACAGAGAAAACACAGACATAGAATGATGTACATGATTGAGGACTCCCTTGTCTAGGACTATGAAATAGTTTCCAGTACCAACGTTGACTGGAACTCTTATGACACTGAACAATCGCCTTTCAGCTGGAAAGGAAGAGTGTTTTCATCCCCTAAGAACTCTGCTTTGTTTGAAGCTTCTTAGTTTTCAGGCTAAAAAGTGTGTGTCTCCCTGATGCTCCATGACTTCTTTCTCTCCTGGGCTGATTTCTGAACACTGACTTCTGTTTACTTTTCAGGAGATATTAAGAGTGTTTTCCTGAAGAAAAGGATGTTTTGCTCTTTTACAGGGAGAGGTTATCTGTAAAATTTAAGACAAAGATAATTCCCTGCATAAGGATTGTGGGACATATTAAAGGACCAAATCTTCATCACTTTCTATCCAGAATATATACAATAGTTTACATGGTGACTTACATGATTGATATGTATGGATCTCTGTCACTACTCATCATTTTCATCTAAATTTTAAATCCTTAGCTCTGGGAAGAATATATTTCTCACTGTGATGTTCAATGGATTTTTCATTAATTTACGTTTACAAAGCATAGTTATTAAAGCAAGTGATTTTCTGCTTTAGTGAGCAAGCTTTATTTTTTGCAATGAAATGCATAAGGAAGAAAAAGTAACTGCTCAGAAAAAGAATTCTAATGATCCCCTTTAAAGAGGCAGTGTAGGTCTCAGACTGAAGAAAATTAGGGGTTAAGGGAGTACAACCATGGGTGAGGTCTCCAAGTCAGGACATGGAATGATGCATTCTTACTCAGGGAGGCTATTTGCAGAAAGAGGCATAGCTCATGATACTCAAGAGCTCTACAAGTTTAAAATAAAAAAACACAGACAGCTATATGCGAGAAAGGTTTCATCTACATTTATTTTTAAATATGCTTGGAGGACTTTAGATTACAATAGTAACTATTACATTTATGTTAGCTTTGCATAGAAGACTATTACCAAGCAGACTGTACGAGAAACATTACTGTATGTTTGGGTCGCCAAATTTAAATGAATATTTCTCCAATCTAATTATTTCTGTTATTACAAATTAAAATTTGAAAACATAAAAAATGCCTCCAAATGTTAATTGTAATTTACACAAGATAATTTACATTATTAACTTCAGTGGTTTCTAAAAAGTTTTCTGACAGGCAGTACATTAATACAAATAAGAATTGGAGGGTGTGTTCTTATTATTCTAAGGTATTTGAGCAGAGACTTCTTAATTTGACATTTCCTTTTAAAGTGTAGAAAATTATTTGGAAGCTTAATGAGTTTATGTTCCTTTCATTTCTACCTCCTAATCACTTAAGAATAGCCACATTTTCCCCCTAACAGCAAGAATAGCCACTTCAGAATCCGCACCAAAATGTATGCCAACTCAAGTTGACATTGAGGCAACACACAACACAGAGTAATGACTGAATGTCTGAAAACTGTTGCTTGTGTTTTAGCTTTTTAAAAGAATTTATTTATTTTTACTTTAGGGCAGGCCACCGTTATAGCTCTGCTGAAAATTTCTGTTTCTAGCCAAGGTTCAGGAGAGCAAATAAACCACCAAAAGCTGTTTGATTTGAGTGATTCATTGCCTTCCCCAGCCCTCACCTCACTCTCTTTTTTTCCATTTCACTTTCCATGCAGGCTGCTTTTCCTTTGGTTTTCCCTGGTGGTTAAACTAACAAGTAAAAACCACCATTGGTTTTGGCTTGTTTCATAAGCAGAATCCAGTGCTTTCTTGAAAATCCCAGCCATCTACTCTGTCTCTTCTTGTCTACCTCATCCAATAAGAATTGTTTCTTTCACAGTTAATCTTTGACATTCCACTCTTCAACTTTTAACACTAAAAAATGGGAGAGTGCTCCAATTAATTACAGGTGTGGTGGATGGAATTGTACATTGTTCTCTTTGCTAGCCACAAATCCATGAGCAAGTTGTGTGTTTCTTTGTGTTGTGTTGATGTGAGTGGTGTAGTTATTTGCATGCCACTCAGTTTTTTTATGGAACATTTCTATATCTTTATCTACAACACCTAAATAGTGTCAATAGAGGAACTCATCAAAACATGTATTTGTTTTTTAATAAACACTGACTTTTTTAATATGGAGGTGAATTGGAAGTTTAATTGATAGGAATACATACCTATGTGGTCTGCGCCTGTCAAGAGTTAAAAAAATGCAGATTTTTCTTTACAAATTTAAATGACAGTGTTCTTTAATCTTTGTAAAGTCTTAAAAATGCTGTGAGCAGCAAATTTTACTTACATTTTCACTCTTTTAGAAGGTACCTGTGTAGAAATTAAAACATGAATTACAACCTTGAAGTTTCAGAAGAATTTTTGTTGCTTGCTATTTTCAGATGTGGATCCTTTAAAAATATTTATTATATTTAATGTATTGGTGCTTACTGTTTTTTTTCCTTTTCTCCTGTAGAATCTGAAACATTGAGGCTCCTCTCTCTCTCTCTCTCTCTCTCTCTCTCTCTCTCTCTCTCTCAATTTGAATGACATTGAGGATTTGTTATCTGATAGAATATTTAAATGATACTGTTATTCAATTTTTTCAGCATTTCAATGAAATCTGAGACTGCCTTTTGACTTCTACTGATTTACTAACCAAAATGGACTAAATTTTATAAGTGAATCAATTTTTTCACCAGCAATAATGCTAATAAACATGGAGAACATCATATGAGCATTTTGGTTTCTTTTTAGACCATAAGTTTGATTTTTTTTTAATAAAATAATGTCAGATCCAGCCAAGCTGAAAATCATCCAAAAGAAACAGAATTCAGACACAGGTACAGGTCTAATGAGTCTGATCCTTCTTCCTTGGACCAACCTGACTGTCCTGCATGGGAGCAACATGGCCGGTGGACAACAGCTCCATGCCACCTTTCAGAGCTGCCTGACCTCCCTTTAGTGGAGTATCTCCTCAAGCACTAGAAACAGTTTTCAGAATATTGTGTAGTAAATACAATAGCTAAAAATCTACCAAAAAATATAGAAATCTCAATTCTTTTATTGTGGTTTGCGGAGAGGATGTGGGTGTTGAGCTTTCCGGTTGTTAAGCCAGGAGAACCTGATTGCTCATCGATGAGAGAACACTTTTTCTACTAAAGGACATTTAGTTTCTGTCTTAGATGGTGCTCTTCAGCATTGCCTTTGATAATACTTGCTTTTATTGCAGCCCCAGAACCTCTGACTCCAACACCATCACAGTCAACAATAGGTAATGAAGTTTTCGTTAGTTGGTGAAAAAGAATTATCTCTCTTTTTTACAACCTCTATCTTCAACTTTGTCCTTAATTCTGGCTTTTTAAAAATTTATTTTGCCATGGCTGGTGTGGCTCTGTTGGTTGGGCATCATCCCATGAACCAAGAGGTAAAGAGATCGCTGGTTCAATTACCGGCCCGAATTGTAGGCTTGATCCTTGCTAAGGGGACAGGCAGCCTCACATCAATGTCTCTCTCTCTCTCTCTCTCTCTCTCTCTCTCTCTTTCCCTCTCCCTCTCCCTCTCCCTTCCTTCTCTCTAAAAATGAATAAAAATATCTTTAAAAAAGAGATTTAAAAAATAAAGAAATTATTTCTTCATCATCCTTTAGCTCTTTCTTTCAGCCGTTTTTGTCAGAAGATAACTCTCTGCCTGTGCTCAAAGTGGAGGTTCTGAGGCAGCATGAAAGCCACACTGACTTTGATTTGACACATTCTTTTCATTTTCATTTGACATGCTTTATTGTCCTTCCTTATATTTGAGGAATGTGCCCGGAGCTGCTTTTAACCTGGTGAGGACCATGGCTTTCCTAGGACATGTTTTGCTTTCACATTTGGAGGTGTTTTTCTTCCTTTTCGAAACTCCAACATTTGCAGATTTTCTTGAAAGACATTATGGTCTTTCCAGATCTAAATATCCTGATATGTCACTAGGAAATTCATTAAAAGAGAGAAATAGAAACACTAACCCTAATGTTATAGCTTCTTTTTCTTCAGGAGAGCAAAATACTGTGTTCTGCTGGTGCCATCTTAGCCAATTACCCATATTTTCCTTCATAACACGAACTGTTGGTTACTTTATTGCATTCACATATTCCAAATAAGAATCGTACCTTTTTCTTTCCAGTTCTCTTTCCAAACTTAACTCAATGGCTATATTTTTGTTCATTTTGTCTAAAAGCACAGGGATCAATTTAAATAAAAAAGGGAATTTTTATGTGGCTAAATTTTTCATTATTTATATTTGTTCAACTTAGTAATTAAAAATTAAACATTTTTCATATTTATTTCATATTAATATTTCATATTAATCATTTTTCCTTTGATCTTGATTCTTTTTTGATGATGTTTCATGCAGCCTTAGAACCTGGAACACTGGAAACCAAACCTTCAACAACAACATTAGGTAATGCAGTTATTGAGTGACCTCTTTTCCGGACTGCTGGTGGCTTTATTAATAGGCTCATATTAATGGATTAATCCATTAATATTCATTTTTGTGTGTGTTTTTTATTCTTACTCCCAGAGAAACATTTTTAATCTATAATTTTATAAACTGTATCTCAATTTTAAAATATACCTTCCCTGAAATAATTTCTGAATTCAAAATACATCTTGCTGATTTGCAGATTTTTTTAATGCTGAGTGCAAAACTTTTTCTTTTGAATCTTAGGCCAAAGAAATTTTAATTGTTATCCCTAGTGGCTTTTTAAGCATAACTTTTCTCATGTTCCTATTGAACAAGCACTTTCAAAATTTTTATGAGACTGTTTTCTCTAAGTTATACAGAGTTCTAGGTTTTCCCGTCTCAAAATGGATGAACAAGGGATCTCTTGAACAAGGATTGTTTACAAATCTTGGTCCAAAAAAATATAATTGAAGATTCACTTAACTGGCCAAAACAATATAATTAAAGATTCACTTATTATTTAATGATAGAAAGGTGCAAAACAGAAGGGTACATATCCACAGTAAATCAAAGAGTTTAAATGTGCTTCTGAGGTATATGTAAAATTGTTTGTCCTGTGTTAACTCGCTAATTGTCTTTCTCCAGCTCCACCAAAGACCAAAAGACCAGGTCGTCGCCCCCGCCCCAAAACCACACGTAGCCCAGATGTGCCCAAGTCCAAACCTGGTAAATGTGATGTTGAGGGTTTCAATTAACACAGAAAGTGGAATATGATAGCTTCTGATATAGTAGCTATCTACTACCTACGTTGCTGGACTTTAGGAACCACCGTAGTTGATGTTTATATTTAAGGAACCACCGTAGTTGATGTTTATCTGTACTAACCGTCCATATTCATGTTACATGAATATACACATTTATATTTACAGGTACACACAATAGTAAGCTGACTCACTAAGTGTATTATTAAAGTAGGGCACCCTAACATCTTACGGAGGATGCATATTCATGGCAGATGAGCTGTGGGAGAAGAGGAGGGAAAGGGGAAAATAAAAGGGAGAATCACACCCAAAAAGAGCACACAGGTTAAGTAAAGATTGAGGAGTAATGTTTACTTCCTCAAGATGCTGCTTCTTGATGTAATTATTCTTTTTGATTTTTCACTTCTGTAGCTCTGCAACCTGCTACGGTACAACCGGAGCTCTGGGTGCCCACAGTCGGTAATTCTGCTCTCCTCCACCTGCTCTCATGTTGTCACTTTTGCTTTTCCTACTCTCCACCAGGCATGACTGCACTTCTGCCAGATCACCACAATTTCATTCCATGCGTCCCCTCAGTTTCCTATCTGGGTCTGAAGAACCCGATGATAGGAGACTTCCAGAAGAATCCTGTGTGCTTGTTTAAGGAAGCTCTGTGGCCTTGGACACAACTTCCTGGTTTTTCACTAACCCTCTGCCTTTCCATCCCATGTGTCCTTGTGGTGAAAAGACCATCTATTCTCCCAGACAGAGGCTTCTGTGCGCATCCTGAACTTGACAAATGGCAAAATTTCATTTCAGTGCCCTCATTATCATTTCATTGATTTACTCATTCAACTTGTTTGACATTCTTTCTTTTTAAAAGCTGCATGAAATAATGGCTTCTTTAGCTTTTTTGTTTCTTTGAAAAAAAATTTTGAGTATGTTTTGATAATTAGAAGGACAAATACTATCCTTGGTCTACGATCCAATGTAAAAATAGGATGGTCTGTAACTTGAGAACATTAGATGTCCCAGCTGGTTTTATTGTTTTTAGTACTCATGCTGTTGATGATAATTATTTCATTGTAAGTTCTCATCATTCACAATAAATCTGTCACTACTTTACTTTAGAAAATTCCAGAAATCAGTAGCCATGTAACATTGTATAGAATTTCAAGTGTTAAAGATTATTTCCCAGGTCCCCTACTAAGCAAGTTTCAAATTTCTACCATATTATTTTTATACTGAAAAAAAATCAATTAAGAAATAGAACTATTATACTTATCACATTTGAAATTACTTATGTAGAAAAGAAGTCTTATTACAATTCTCATTATTTTTGCTCAAAGACACATGTTGAGCATTTCCTGGAGTTTTTTCTTTTGGACATATTTCCCATTCTTCCCACAACCTAGGAGTTAATTTTGCTGTATATCACTGAAATTATTTAGTATATTTGCTCGAGCCTATATGTCCTTAATTCTGATAGTTACAGCCATGACCATTATGCTAATTTTAATACTTTTTCTTTAGCATCAGAACCATCCAAAAGACCCTAAACCACACATAGACCAGACATACCTCAAATCCAGCCTGCTAGCCACTACTTTCAGTGCCTTGATTTATAACTAGGAAAACTTTGTGTCAGTAACATTAATCTTGACATTCACAGCTCTGCTATGACACTAATTATAACACCTTTTTTCCTTCAGATTCAAAACCACCAAAGCAATTACTTCCTAAACCCCAAACCACAGCAAAACCAGATATGCCATCAACTAAATCCGGTAAACATAAGTTCCAATGCTTTGGTTTAAGAAGCTCTTTCTTTGGGAATGTTGCTGAAAATACTTACAGTTTGTTATATCACATAAAACATAGAAACCCAAGCACCATGACTTTGTTCATTATTGTCTCAGAGTAGTCACACTAATGTTGTAAGTGTGAAATGAACAAATCAATGCGTGGGAAATTAGTACATTTTACAACTGATACTGACAGCTGCTGTTTTCTTAAGGAGTTTGTAGGCGTTGTTTTCTGAGTCTGGGTGTGTAATGAATGGGAGCCTGGTTTTCTGTATCTGGACCATTTCTGAAAGTGCAGTGAGCAGCCACCGCCAGGCAGCACTTGGGAGGCTGGCACTGCGTTCTTCCTTCGTGGGCACAGAATCAGAGCTTGGCCTCCTCTCAAATACCTTATTGACATTTTAAACAGCAACTATTTACTAAGTGATTTCCTACCAAATAAGGGGATGTTTATATAACAGTTCTGGAAATTCAACTGTTTTGCAATTGAAAATTTCTCCTAAGATTCCCATGAGTATAAAATTCTAACTTACTAAGAGCATCTCTCATTAAGCCTATCAAGAAGACAATTTATATCACTTTTGAATTTATATCAGGTTCTCTAGCCTCTGAATTAAGCATCAGTGATCACTTAAAAGTTTAGACTTACTGCTTTTATCGTTTTTATCTGTTTGTTTTCTGTGCTGCAGGCTTTGAGCCTGTTACATTGGAGGCTGGAGCTCCTTCCATAACCATAGGTAATGATGGCTGTCTTCCTTCTTGTCAGTGTTTCTCTGAGCTTGCTCCTCTCATCTCTGTCGTTATCTGTGTTCTCTTGTGTAAACGGTTATTCACCATCTTTTTCATTCATTTCCAACGTTGTTAGGGACCTTTTTTACATTGGGAGGCCATCTGGCATCTGCTGCTCAGCTGACAATCCCTGATGTTACTCTTCCCTGGGTCACCTTCAGAGGCTCTCAGATTGCTTCCGGCCCTTGACGCTGTCAGGAGTCACAGGGGCTCTCTCCATCCATCCTTTAAACCAGGACATGTTTGAGATTTCTGTTTTTATGTGTATAATTTATAAATGTGGGAGGGGATCAATGAAAAAGCTGGTTGGGGCTTGACACAATACATAATTATTTCTTTCTCGAAAAATCTCTTGCTTCCTTGATTCCATACTATTCAAACACAACTTGAATGAATGCAATTTTCTGTTGAAAAATTAAGCTTATGGTGCTGAATTCCAAACAAAATAAGGATTCCCCTTTTTTGTTTGAAGGCAGTCAGTTTTGAATATGGTTTTCATCCTGTTGTTCTCGCTTCCTCCCTCTCTTCTGTCTGCCATGTTTTCCATTAGTTCAGAAAATGTTCTCAGATGTGGCTTAACCTAACTCAGTGCTATACATCTTGGACAGTCAATAAAAAGCAATCTTCATATAATTGCTTACAGGGTTTTTAGTGATAAAAATGTTTTAATGTTACGTTTAATCTTTTGAATTTAATGAAAAATAGAAACTAATTTAAAAGTAGGGAGTCAATAAATCTTAATTTCATACCTATGCATAATTTAATCATTACAGAATTTAAAACTAGAGAGGTACTAAATCTTAACTTCATCTCTATGCATAATTTAATCATTACAGAATTCTAGGCATCCTATTTATCCAGACAAAAAATTGAATTATTGCTTTTCAGAATTTTTTCTTAATCATCTCTTCTTCTCACTTGAATAATTATCTCCTAATTATCCATTTGAAATAAATGAATAAATAAGAAACGGTAAGAAAATGTATCACATTTATTCTGGAGAAAGTCAAAAGTTTATCTTTTGTATAACTGCCTCAGATCTCTGATAAACAGACTAAGATTTTTAAAAATTCTCCTCACTACCAATATTCCTCAAAACATATATCAAGAATGATGGTAAAGGGTTTCAGATACAAACGGGAAAGCAAGTTTCCAGTATAGTTGGAATCAGATAATTAAACACAGAAAAAAATACTTTTCATTGGCCTCATAAGGATGCAAAGTGCAAAGAGTATGACTATCTTGTGAGATTAATGGATACCAGTGTACAGCCAGTTATTGGAGAACAAATACTATTTTTCCAGAGTTCAGAACTGCTTTTTAAACATTACAGAGCTAAGAAGACTTATTTTCAAGGTAATTTTTTCCCTGTGTTTCTTAATCTCCATTGCTCATTGTATTGCTTTTGGTCAGTTCCTGCCACAGACATTGAACCTGAAAGTCTGAGAACTGCGGCTCCCTGGACAACATTAGGTAATAACCTTCTACATCTTGAAGCAAGTGCATTTTCTGCTCATTGTTTAGCCTATTCCATTACTATCTTGGTCAGGGGCCTTTCTCTTTCCTAGGATTTTTCTCATCATCCTCTCTTGTCATTCCACTAGATCCCTCGCTTTGTACTGAAGATGTCTAAAACAAGTCACTTGGTTAGAATTTAAGCCTGTTTGCAGCTAATGCAAAGCATCTATCTCCCGTTCTATCCAGCTTTATTAATACTTTACAGGGCCTGTGATTCTGCCCAGTGCTCGGTGATAAAGCTGAATTTCAAATACAATTCTGCCCCATACACATCATTTATAACTCTGTGTACATCAACAGAAAGTTGTTATAAAATATGCAGGGCACCTTTGTTGTCTACCAAGGATGTTAAGTAATGAAATGTGCTTTTCCCAATCATGTTTCATGGGATATATGCCTAACTGAAGTATTATCTAAGTAAAGTCCTCCAGAAGCTGGTGAGCTGGGGTCCCTCTCTAACCTGACAAGTACATGCTGCGCTCTGATTTTTTTTGGTCAGGGTCATCATTGAAAATCTGACACCAACAATAACAATAATGGTTTCAGGTTATTCAAATAATGTTATACAGACTTTTTCAAAATAAATGTTAGGAGGCCCCCCTAAAAGTATTTTTTTGCATATGGATGACAAAGAAATTTTTTGAAATAAAGAGGAAAATTTCTTAAGACTCAAAGAAATCTAGCAAAATTTTAGAAAACCTAGAGCCATGTATAAATCCTTTTTTAGTTTCTGGAGTTATTTGATATTAACCAGTTTCCTTTCTTCAGCTCCAAAAACATCCAAACGACCAAGAACACGTCCTCCACGTCCCAAACCTTCAAAACGTCCCAAACCTTCAAAACCTCCCAAACATGCCAAACATGAAACCACGCCGAGCCCAGAGGCACCTGCGACCGCACTAGGTAAATATATGGCTCCTGGTGCCTGTGGAACCTCCTAGGATGTGATACTGGGATGACAGTTTAAATTGCCTCCTAATTACCTCTGTGACCCTTCAGGGTGAAGGCCCTAGCAGACACCTGTGACTTCTTCTTGGTACCTGTGTATTTATTTACTTCTCTGACCACTGAATTACATTTTTCTCTGTGATTCTGACAAAGTTCATTTTCAAGAGAATTTGATAACTTTTCTCCTGTGTTTAACGTTTCTTTTTTAAAAGTACCTTTGATCATTTCTTGCTACTGACATTGAACCTGTCACTGCTGGGACATCTTTAGGTATCGATTCTTTATGTCCTTCAGCAAGAGCTTTTTCACATTCATTGTCAAACGTATCTATGGTGCTATACAGATGATGACGTCAAACTGTGTCATCCTACTACAGTATTCATCTTAAAATCTAAACAGCTTTCTTTCTAACAGAAATGGGCATGGACTTAATTCAGAACAGCTGTCTTCTCCACATCCCAGCTTGAAATTGCATCTCTGTTTAAATAGTACTGTTTGTGAGAGCTGAGGTCCAAATGTGATTATCTATATGACCCTTATTGAGACCACCAGTACAGTATCAATTGTAATACCATGAAGTTTCTCTAAGTATCTCACTTTCTACATTCAAGTTCTACGTAACTTTTTTTTTACTTTGTTGATGTTTCAGTGAATTTTGTGTACTATATTCTAGTAAATTACAAAGTGTAAAAATTGTCCAAGCCTAATCATTTTAAATTGTTATAAGTGAATATAGGGTGGTTTGAACTCCTTTCACACCATCATAGTTTAGCAGTGATTTGTAATCAGTTTTGGATTAAGGGCATTTCAAGAATATGAGAGTTTGTCATATTTATTTCTTAAACATAATTATAATGTAATTTTTAATCTCTGAAGAACCCTTAATTATAAATGAAAACCTATTAATATACTAAAGGAGAAAATTTCAAACCAAAGTAACAGTTTTCTCCACTTAAAGAAATTCTGACAAGCTTTAGAAAGCTTAGAGTTACGCTTTATCATCCTATTCAGAGTTTCTGGAGCCATCAGCACTATATTAATACTAATTTTTCTTCCTTCAGCTCCAACAACAACAAAGAGACCCCGTCGTCCACGTCCCAAACCTAAAAAACCCACACCCCAGCCAGAAGTACCTCAGATTCCACTGGGTAAATATGTGGTTTCTCATTTAAGGAATCCAAACAGTCACCCAAGTTGGGGTCCTAAATTCTATGCACATAATTGATATAGGTCCTATGTATCTATTAAGAGTAAAAGCTACTGGTTAGGAGAACATGACCTGAGTACCCCATGCCTCCTGCTTGGGAATCTTCTCCTTCAATGTACCTTTTGCTATTTGAGTCCACTCATGTTAAAGCTTGCTCAGTAAAGTATGAGCCTATATAATCAATTCAACTACTTTCATTAATCCTGTTTAAACCCCATAACCATATTAGCAGCTGTGAGATACATCAGAAGTACGAAGTAAGTTTTATTTCCCCAATCAGTTTGTACTATAGCTGTAAACAAAAGCTGTTCCTGCATAAACCAGTAGAAAATGACATAAGGTGGCATGTTTATATGATGTAAAATAACTTCTCAAATGGTGCAATTACTATATGCTAGGAGTGTGGCGAGTATTTGGAACAGGAAAAAATCTAGGATAATTAGAAAGAAATCAGTACAGAATTTAGACTAGTGGCAGACAAGCAAGGAATGTGTTGAAGCTGGCATACCAAACAGAGGATGACTTGTTGGTGCCATCCTGTTAAATGGGCTCATGGGATGGATTAAGGGGGAGTCTGGGCCCTAGCCAGTTGGACTCAGTGGATAAAGCTACGGCCTGTAGACTGAAGGGTCTTGGGTTTGATTCCAGTCAGGGGCACATGACCAGGTTGTGGGCTCTATCCCCAGTAGGGGGCATGCAGGAGGCAGCCAATCAATGATTCTCTCTCATCATTGGTGTTTCTATCTCCCTCTTCCTCTCCCTTCCTCTCTGAAATCAATTTTATATCCCTCCTCTTTGAAATCAAATCAATTATATATATATATATATAAATTATAAATAAAGGGGAGTCTGGGATGTCTACTCAAGAGCTTACATTTGATCCAGTGGGCTTTTTTAGAACTGAAGATGCCTAGCTTAATATGATACAACAAACTGAGAGGTTGTTCCTCATCTTAATGATGTTAAATGCCAGTTTCCACTAAGGATTAGTCTCTTAGTAAGTATAGTCTCAGCTTCCTTTAGGCTCTCTGTTGTATGTGTGGTAGACAGACTAGGGTGACCCCCTGCTCCCCACCCCACTCCATCTCCCACCCCCATAGTTCCTACCTCTTGGTGTTAAAGCTTTGTATAATCCATCTTTTCCCTCCCCCTTCCCCTCTCCTTTAGAAGCATTATTTTTACTGGCAAGATGAATTTTCTGACATCTCATGAATTCACAAAAAAATCTTTTTGGTTCCTTTTATTGTTTTTGATCAGTTCCTGCCACAATCTTTGAACCAGTTATTCCTAGAACCGAAGCTCCTGGAACAACACTAGGTAATGACACATCATGTTCACCAGCATCTGCTTTTCCTGCTCATTTCAACCCATTTCATCACCCTCACAACCATGGATCTTCCGACTTCACAGGACTTCTGTGTCATCCTCCATTGTCATTCAATTACTTCTTAATACACTGAAGAGTATTAAAACAACTCATTTGTTTTAAGAAGGCCAAGTATAACAAGCACAATCCTATTCTCAGCTTCTGGAACGAAAACACTCTATTAACCAGAGATTTTCTTCCTTTAGCGCCCAAAGTGCCTGAACAAACTCAGCATCCACGTCCCAAACCTAAAACCACACCGAGTCCTGAAGCTCCTCAGACCGAACTAGGTAAATGCATAGATCCTGGATAAGGAGTCCTGGCAACCCATCCCCGTGGGGTCCAGAGAAAGGGAAGGGACAAGGCAGGGTCAGGAGCTGCTTCCACTCCACAGTAGGCTTGAGGACACGTTTCTTTTTAAAAGTACTTTTGATCATTTCTTGCTACAGACATTGAACCTGTCACTCCTGGGACATCTTTAGGTATCGATTCTTTATGTCCTTCAGCAAGAGCTTTTACACATTCATTGTCAAACGTATCTATGGTGCTATACAGATGATGACGTCAAACTGTGTCATCCTACTACAGTATTCATCTTAAAATCTACACAGCTTTCTTTCTAACAGAAATGGGCATGGACTTAATTCAGAACAGCTGTCTTCTCCACATCCCAGCTTGAAATTGCATCTCTGTTTAAATAGTACTGTTTGTGAGAGCTGAGGTCCAAATGTGATTATCTATATGACCCTTATTGAGACCACCAGTACAGTATCAATTGTAAAATCATGAAGTTTCTATAAGTATCTCACTTTCTACATTCAAGTTCTACATAACTTTTTTTTTACTTTGTTGATGTTTCAGTGAATTTTGTGTACTATATTCTAGTAAATTACAAAGTGGAAAATTTATCCAAGTCTAATCATTTTAAATTGTTATAAGTGAATATAGGGTGGTTTGAACTCCTCTCACACCATCATAGTTTAGCAGCGATTTGTAATCAGTTTTGGATTAAGGGCATTTCAAGAAAATGAGAGTTTGCCATATTTATTTCTTAAACATAATTGTAATGTAATTTTTAATCTCTGGAGAACCCTTAATTATAAATGAAAACCTATTAATATACTAAAGGAGAAAATTTCAAACCAAAGTAACAGTTTTCTCCACTTAAAGAAATTCTGACAAGTTTTAGAAAGCTTAGAGTTACGCTTTATCATCCTATTCAGAGTTTCTGGAGCCATCAGCACTATATTAATACTAATTTTTCTTCCTTCAGCTCCAACAACAACAAAGAGACCCCGTCGTCCACGTCCCAAACTTAAAAAAACCACACCCCAGCCAGAAGTACCTCAGATTCCACTGGGTAAATATGTGGTTTCTCATTTAAGGAATCCAAACAGTCACCCAAGTTGGGATCCTAAATTCTATGCACATAATTGATACATGTCCTATGTATCTATTAAGAGTAAAAGCTACTGGTTAGGAGAACATGACCTGAGCACCCCATGCCTCCTGCGTGGGAATCTTCTCCATCAATGTACCTTTTGCTATTTGAGTCCATTCATGTTAAAGCTTGCTCAGTAAAGTATGAGCCTATACAATCAATTCAACTACTTTCATTAATCCTGTTTAAACCCCATAACCATATTAGCAGCTGTGAGATACTTCAGAAGTAGGGAATATGTTTTATTTCCCCAGTTCATACTATAGTTGTAAACAAAAGCTGTCCCTGCATAAACCAGTAGAAAATAACATAAGGCGGCATGTTTATATGAATATAAAATAACTTCTCAAATGGTGCAATTACTATATGCTAGGAGTGTGAGAAGTATTTGGAACAGGAAAAAAAATCCAGGATAATTAGAAAGAAATCAGTACAGAATTTGGACTATTGGCAGATAAGCAGGGAATGTGTTGAAGCTGGCATACCAAACAGAGGATGACTTGTTGGTGCCATCCTGTTAAATGGGCTCATGGGATGGATTAAGGAAGAGTCTAGGCCCTAGCCAGTTGGACTCAGTGGATAGAGCTTCAGCCTTTGGACTGAAGGGTCCCGGGTTTGATTCCAGTCAAGGGCACATGCCCAGGTTGTGGGCTCTATCCCCAGTAGGGGCATGAAGGAGGCAGCCAATCAATGATTCTCCTCATCATTGATGTTTCTATCTCCCTCTTCCTCTCCCTTCCTCTCTGAAATCAATTTTACTAGTACATCCTTCCTCTCTGAAATCAATTATATATATATATATATAAATTATAAATAAAGGGGAGTCTGGGATGTCTACTCAAGAGCTTACATTTGATCCAGTGGGCTTTTTTAGAACTGAAGATGCCTAGCTTAATATGATACAACAAACTGAGAGGTTGTTCCTCATCTTAATGATGTTAAATGCCAGTTTCCACTAAGGATTAGTCTCTTAGTAAGTATAGTCTCAGCTTCCTTTAGGCTCTCTGTTGTATGTGTGGTAGATAGACTAGGGTGAACCCCTGCTCCCCACCCCACTCCATCTCCCACCCCCATAGTTCCTACCTCTTGGTGTTAAAGCTTTGTGTAATCCATCTTGTCCCTCCCCCTCCCCTCTCCCTTAGAAGCATTTTTTTTTACTGGCAAGATGAATTTTCTGACATCTCATGAATTCACAAAAAATCTCTTTGGTTCCTTTTATTGTTTTTGATCAGTTCCTGCCACAATCTTTGAACCAGTTATTCCTAGAACCGAGGCTCCTGGAACAATACTAGGTAATGACACATTATGTTCACCAGCATTTGCTTTTCCTGCTCATTTCAATCCATTTCATCACCCTCACAACCATGGATCTTCCGTCTTCACAGGACTTCTGTGTCATCCTCCATTGTCATTCAATTACTTCTTAATACACTGAAGAGTATTAAAACAACTCATTTGTTTTAAGAAGGCCAAGTATAACAAGCATAATCCTATTCTCAGCTTCTGGAATGAAAACACTCTATTAACCAGAGATTTTCTTCCTTTAGCTCCCAAAGTGCCTGAACAAACTCAGCATCCACGTCCCAAACCTAAAACCACACCGAGTCCTGAAGCTCCTCAGACCGAACTAGGTAAATGCACAGATCCTGGATAAGGAGTCCTGGCAGCCCATCCCTGTGGAGTCCAGAGAAAGGGAAGGGACAAGGCAGGGTCATCCGCTGCTTCCACTCCACAGTAGGCTTGAGAACACGGTTGGAGAGGTCTTAGGTGGTAGCCAAATTCCCTGTACATTGTGAATCTGAATCTTCTATTTGACTTCTAATTTGATTCTACTCACCCTTTAAATATTGAACTTGTATTATGGAGTGAAACAACTACAAAACAACATATGTTTGGACAAATAGGAAATTATTTCTTGGTAACTATAAAGGTTGTGTAAATCATAGTAAGCATCACCCGGCCAGTGTGGGTCAGTGGATGAGCATCAACCAGGAAACTAAGAGGTCACTGGTTAGTTGGAGCACATCCCTGGGTTGGGGGCTCGATCCCCAGGGGTGTGCAGGAGGCATCTAATCAATGACATTTCTCTCTCATGTATTTTTCTATCTCTCTATCCCTCACCCTCCCTCTCTCTTTAAAATAAAAACAAAATGAATAAAAACAAAACTTTTAAAAAGTCATAGTAAGGATCTAGGGCCAGAGTTAGCAAACATTTTTTTTCAAAGAACTAGATAGTAAATACTTGGGGGCTTTGGGTGTTATATAGTCTTTGTTGCCTATTTTTCTTTTCTCCCTTTTTTCTTACAACTTAAAATAGGGAAAAAAATAATTTTTTGCTCTCATGGGCTGTTTGAAAACAAGCCATGGACAAGATTTGGTGTAGGAGGCATAGTTTTGGGAGGAAGGGGATGAAGAAGTACAGAAAGGAAGGACATGTGTAGAAGCCAGTGAGAGGAGGCAACGGCTTCTAAGTGTTGATTGGAGCATTTCATTGAGATTACAGCAGATAAATGAGCCCAATTGGGCCAGTTGAAAAGGGATTTTGAATGTTGGCTTTGGGAGTTTGGATTTCATAAGAATCATCAGTATCCATGTGTGGTCGAGCTTTCCCTAAGCACTGGACAGACAGATAGATACCCTGCTACCTCAGACTGAATGGGTGCCCCTTACGCTGCTCTTTAAGTATCCTGGTGGTATCTTTCAAAGATGAGTTTTCAGCATGATAGGTATGGTCTACTTTGGTGCATTACTTAGACTAGGATTACCAAAGTGAGTGAGAATCTTCAGGGGCACTTCATAGGGATAGTTATCTGAGTACAAAGATGGTCTCAAAGTGGTACATTGGTACCTGAGTGCAGAGATGCCATACCCCTCCGCTCAGAGGGTTGGTAGTGTTTGCTTGGTACTCTAGACACATGATTGCTTTGGTACAATTCTTTTTGAAGTGAATGTTCTGAGATGATATAAATGTTTACCATTTCATCGTTTTATTGTTATTCTTTTTGGTCAGCTCCTACTCTAGTCCTGGAACCATTTACCCCTTTAAAAGAGGCTCCAGGGACAGCATTTGGTAATGCCACTTTTTGACCTTCAGCAAGTGCTTGCTTTGCTCATTGTCAAACCTGTTCCACTTTGTTTCCATTCAACTAAATTCTTCAACTTATGAGCTGAACAAATTACCTCTTGTTCTTAAGAGAGCCATGCCTAGATCTAGTTTGGGATAGCTTCTTGTCCTGTACAGTTCTTTAACATTTTTTCATGCCACCTTATGTTTTTAGATTAACCAGAGTGCTTTGTTAAGGTAAATTACATAAATGCCTGGTCTTGGTCTATGCTAACAAGGAATAGGAAAGTTTCTTTATACATTCTTTGTACATATACCTTTTTATCTGCCTGGGTTTTTTTTTATTATTGTTGCTGTTGTTGTTTTGTTAACATTTGGGTAGTGTGTTTTTAGTGGATTGTCTAACAGATAATATGATCAAGGTTGATAAGTTTAAATGGCAAGCTCCATCCTTATGGTTAATCTGACTCTCCCTTACTCTCCACCATAGTTTAGAAATGATTTTTGACCTAGCTGGTTTTGCTCAGTGGATAGAGCATCGGCCTACAGACTGAAGAGTCCTGGGTTCTATTCTGGTCAAGGGCACATGCCTGGGTTGTGGGCTCAAGCCCCTGTAAGGGGCGTGCAGGAGGCAGCCAATCAATAATTCTCTCTCATTATTGATGTTTCTATCTCTCTCACCCTTCCTCTCTGAAACCAATAAAAATATATATTTTTTAAAAAGAAATAATTCTTAAAATTTTAAATGTAGTCAGGGAACTCTAGGATAATGTGAAAAATACCAATCTGACTCCCTGAATTAATAACTTCATTTTTATGTTAATTTTGTGTACACACACACACACACACACACACACACACACCCATCTTCAGTAACAAAAGAAGACACAGTAACATAGTAGGAGAATTTTTTTATGCTAGAAAGATCCATTTCCTGAAACTCAAGAAAATCTATCAAGATTCGGAAAACTTCAAGATTTTTTTTACAACCCTATAATTTGCAGAACCATAAACTTTAAAGTAACTGAACTTTATATTTTTTTCACATCCCAAAACATCCCAATGGACATGTCATTCACAATACAAACTTAAGACCACTCCATGTCCAGATGCACTTGAAACTATACCAGATAAAAGCAGAGTCCTTGGTTTAAAGTCACTGATCAAGAATGTAAACTCAGATACCATCTAGAGAGGGAATCATGAAGAGTCCTTCCTCCTTCAGGGTTGGAAGAGTTTATGTTTGGAAGAGACATAATCTTCCCTCAAAGTCTGAGTATTAGAGACATGTTTTACTTCTCAGTCTGCAGGCTAATTGAGCAGAAAAACTTTTCCTGCATGAAAAGCCTAGAGAATGAGAAGAAGGCAGGGTGTTTGTACAAATTCAAGATTTTTCTTGGATACATAAAGTGTTAGATGCATCATATAAAGTCTTGAAGAAATGAAAATCTATTTGGGCTTCTGTAGAGTAGGAATAGAGTTTGGACCTTGATGTCACATCAGAATTTATACAAATGGAAAGGTGAGAGTGAACAAAGATGAAAAGAATAGGATATGTGTAGAGGCAAACAGAGGGGGAGGAGATCTCGCTTCTTCTATCAGTCAGAGTATTTTTGTTGGTGATTCTGCATTTGGATGACACCGTGAAAGTTGAAGGAGGCTGATATTGTTCACATGGGGATTAGAAATCTCTTCTTTCCACACTGAATTGAGTTGTGCCTCTATGAGAGTGAACGGGTGCTAAACAGTGACCAAAAGTGATGACTATCTCATGAGATAAAAATGTTGAGAACTATAGTTTGGCCAAATCAGGATAAAGAAAGTGATTTCTCTTTGTATTAGTTTGCTAAAGCACCATAGCAAAATACTACAGACTGGGCGGCTTAAACAACAGAAATCTACTTCTTATGACTCTGCAGCTTAGAATTCTAAGATCAAGGTGTCAGCAAGTTTGATTTCTCCTAAAGTCTCTCCCCTTGGCTTGCAGATGACCACCATCTTGCTATGTCTTTTCTCTCCCTTTGTCCTTGCACAAAAGTTCTTCATCTCTCTCCCTCTTCCTATAAGTACTTTAGTCCTATTGGGTTGGGGTCTCACCCATCAATGACCATTAATTGCTTCTTTAAAGGCCCCGGCTCCAAATACAGTTACACTGGGAGTTAAGGCTTCATGTGACTCTTAAGAAGACATAATTCAGTCCATTACTACCAGAAATTTTTTTAAAATTATTCTAAAGGTGCCGGAACCGGTTTGGCTCAGTGGATAGAGCGTCGGCTTGTGGACTGAAAGGTCCCAGGTTCGAATCTGGTCAAGGGCATGTACCTTGGTTGCGGGCACATCCCCAGTGGGAGATGTGCAGGAGGCAGCTGATCGATGTTTCTCTCTCATCGATGTTTCTAACTCTCTATCTCTCTCCCTTCCTCTCTGTAAAAAATCAATAAAATATATTTTAAAAAATAAATAAATAAAATAAAATTATTCTAAAGGTGATAGGATACTGGCAAATTCATTTTGAAGTAATGTAGCTCTTGATACCTTCTTTATTTCTATTACTTCAGTTCCTATTACAGACCTCGGACCCGTTACTTTTACAACTGAGACCTCTGGGACAACATTAGGTAATGACTCTGCCATTCGCCTAGTGCTTTTGCTGTTCATCGTACAGTCAACTCATTCTCCATTCCCATAACAGCTTTTCCTTGTTCACGAGACAGCCTCCATCCTCCTCCATTGCCATTCAAGCACTTCCTTCATCTGAAGAATGCTGAAGCCTCTTAAAAACAAGTTTCCTGTTGTTTTTACGAGAGCAGGCATGACCTTAGTCCAAAGCATGAACCTGTCATGTGGTGCATTTGAAACTGTCATGTTATCTTGTGCTTCTCTGAAACGCGTTCTGTGTTAAAGCTGAGTTTAAAACAAATGTGGATCTATTTCTTAACTAGGCTGATTTTCAATAACAGCTACTCCAATGTTCCCTTGGGCATCCAAGTTTCTAGATTTTTTTAACTATTTGCATGTTATTTTTGTTTCTTTCTTGGTACTTTAAGTACTGATGTATTTTGTTACTAATTTGACAAATAAGGAATTGCCCAAATCTGAAATTTTAAATTGCATGCCTCTTCCTTAGTATGACCCTAACTTCCCCTCCTCTTGCGTCATAGTTGAGCACTCCTTCTCAATCATTTTTTCCCAGTGAGAAAATGCTCTGAGTGTCTCATTATTTTCATGACTTGAATGAGTGATGAGGTGCCCCCAAAGTTCCCTCAATGACAATAAGAAGACACATTGTTATAAAATTAGTAAAAATTTTAAACTATAGACAATTTCCAGGAAATTTAGGAAATCTAACAGGTTTTGGAAAAAACCTCCCCTTCATGTCAAAAGCCATCAGACCTAGAGTAACACAAGGCTTTTCTTTCTTCAGCTACCAAAGCATCAAAAAGACCCCATCGTCCACATCTCAGACCTAAAACTACACTGAGCCCTCAAGTACCTCAGACCAAACCTGGTAAATGTGTGACTCTTTGATTTAATGATGAGCCCTAGTAGCCTAATGAGGATGCAAAGCAGTGCCAAGCTCTCCCTTTCTCTAAGTGTGAGGTCATGAGGCAGAGTCAATAATGTCTCCTCTTCCCAGGTGTCAAGGAGAATATGACTATGTGAGATAACATGTGAAAATATTCTTTGATATGCATTTAGTATATTTCTATCAAATTTTATTCAAATCTTAAACTTCTTTAGCAAGCCAGTATATTCAGTTCAAGTAACTAAACAAATTGTAGGCCCCTTTCATATACCTGGACTAATATTGGCAATTGTGGGTGATTTGTCAGCTGTAGGAGACCTATTTTACTTCTAAAACAGTAAAGTTGAGTACATGTTTGCATGATACAAACACTAAATATTGATCTTACAAAAGAAAAGATCAAGGTGAATTGGACCTTGAGCCCACTACAGGATTTGAATGAATGGAGGGAAACGTGAACCAAAAAAAGGACTGGACATATAGGTAGGGTAGGGGTTGGGCCCTGAGGGTGATCCAGTCTGCCTGAAGCAGACTCTCCTACTTCAAAATAATCAAAACATGGCTGTTGCTGACCCTGCCTTTGGAAGGGTCCATATTCTAGACAGAGTTGAAAGAGGATTTTGAGGACCTGAATCAGGAGCTTAGACTTTATACAGAGACATCAACTGTCTCAACTTTTATTTTTTTATTTTTCTGGGCTTAGGCCATCTGGCTGAGTATTACAGACTGAGTGACTATCTTTATTCTACTCTCTTATGTACCATGACTTGGACAGCGGACTCAGATTCTTTCCATAGATGAGTTCTTGGCAAGATCAACATAGTCCACTTCAATGATTAATTTTTATATCTGTTTCAAACTTACAAACTACTTATTTATCCATGTTGACTTAAACATTGTGAGTATTCATGTTCAGCTTCCATAGAAGTACAAGTTGATCAGATTTTTTAATAGACAGTTTCTTTTCTGCGTGTATATTATAAAATACATGTAGAGTTTCCTTTAACCAGGAGAATTTCATATTGACTTCTTTAAGATACTAAGCTAGTTCAAAGGCTAATCCTAAATCCGGCTGTGAATATAATTTGTCCAAATTTTCAAAGAACAAACATCTACTCTTTTTCTCAGTTATTTTTTTCTTTGTTTCTATAAAAGTATTATATACAAGTAAGATTGTTTGGATGTGAATGTTCTAACTTTTCACATATTTTAAAATCTCTTTGGTTAACTGTGTTTTTGGTCAGTTCCTGCTACAGTCCTGGAACCTGTCACTTTTAGACCAGAGGCCACAGGAACAACATTTGGTAATGATACCCTGTGTTTTCAATAAGACTTTTCCTGATTACTGTAAAATCCAGAGTTTCATCTTGCTTCATGTGATAATAGTGTCATCCTTCCTGGTCATTCATTTACATTCTCTTCTTAAAATTATGAAAACTGTTTTTAATTGAATTTATTGGGGTGACATTGGTTAATAAAATTATATAGATTTCAGGTATACAATTCTACACTACATCTTCTGTACATTGTAATGTGTGTTCACCACCCCAAATCAAGTCTCCTTCCACCATTTATCCCTCCTTTACCCTCTTTTACCTGCCCCCACCCATCTCCCTCCTTCTGGGAATCACCATACTGTTTGTCTGTGTCCATAAGTTTTTCTAGAAGGATGAAGAGATTAAGCAAATTTATGAAAACTGTTAAAACGAATTACCTGTTGTTTTTAATAGAACCAGTCATACATGACCACATTAGAACATTTATTTGCCATGTAACCTACTTGAAACAGAGAAAGCCATTAACAGCCATCATAGGGCCAAGAGGACCCATTATTGCATGTCTACATTTCTAACTTTTTTTTCTATTTGCATAGAATTTAGTTGTTTTGTTTCTATTTAGGGAATACTATGTCCTTATTTTAATAGTTATGTAAACATGTGCCCAAAATTGAAAGATTAAATTATAAATCTCAGACTTAGTATGACCTTTATTATCCATTAAAATTTAGGGACAGTTCTTAACATTTTTGTTGCCCAATCAAGCTGTCTTGTGTGACTTTGATTATAATTACTAATCTTTACTTATTTAATTTAAAAGTATTTTTGTTTTCAAATAATCTTCTATGATGAAAGAAGATATAAGAGGAGTATATATGACAAAAATCTCAAAGTAAAAAGGCAAATATCTAACAAGTTGTGGAAAATCTAGAGCCATGTTTTGACCTCTAATAGCATCCAGAACCATAGATAATGTAGTTATGTAGTAACCCAAGAATTTCTTCCTTCAGTTTCCAAACCATCACAGCGGAAGGGTCGTCCATGTCACAGACCAAAAACCACACCAGGTCCTGAAACACCTGAGTCCAAACCAGGTAAACACGTATTCCTGGTTTAGAGTCCCAGCAGCCTAATTGAGCAGGATCTCAGGAGTAATATTTGGAGCAGGGAAAAGCAGATTAAGAGAGAGTGGAGCCTTGAAATCACCATAATAAGTGGATGAGTAGGAAGATGGGGAGGAATAAAATCAGAAAGAGTGGGTAAAAATAGAGACTAACCAAAAGAAAAAGTCTAACCACAATACTAGTATAGAGGATGCCTGACTTCAGGGTGGTAGTCAAAGATTTTCTGGATCTAGATCGGTCCATAGACTTTCATGGTGGTGTTCCTTAGGCACCTGATGGAGCCGTTGAGATTTGACTCAGTAGACAGAAAACTCTTCTTTGCACATGAAGGCATGCTCTTTCTTTGCTTAGAATAGAGGGATGCACTCTTTGATTCATCATGAGGAGGCCTCAGTGTCTTTCCAAAGATAAGGTCTTAGCAATACCCACACATCCCACTTTGGCTTATTAGTTAGATAATCAAAGAAGGGGGAATAAGAAAATAAGTACCTGACTTGGTATAACCAAATTTAACAAAAATATTTAACAGTTTTTAGAAGATGCTATATAGTTCTAGAAACTATATTATACTAGTAAGATTCATTTTGAATCAAATGTTGCATTTTCTTTCATTTAAGACAATCATTTGGTTTACTTTTAATACTTTTGGTCAGTTTCTACTGCAGACTTTGAACCAGTAACGTTCAGCACTGAGGCTTGGGTGACAACACAAGGTAATAACACATTGTGATCCTCCCTCAATGCTTTTCCTTCCCATTGTCAGGCTCATTTCAACAACGTGGTAGCTACAGGTTCTTTTGTTTCTTAAAGCTGCATTGGCATTCTTTCTTGTCACTCTTTTATATTCTTCATCTTAAACGTATTGAAGATTTCGATTCTTAAAACAAGTTATACCTTGTTTCTCAGAGAGCCATGCATGAACCTAACTCAAGTCATCTGTTATGCATATAACCATCTGAAATTGTTTTATCATTTTGTGTGTTTTTTTCACCAATGTTTTGTTAAAGCTGGTTTAAAATCAATTATTTTGAATCTAACAACTATTATGGTGTCCAGGAGTTTCTTTGTGGATCTAAAGATCTACTTTTTAAAAAACTATGTGATATTTGTTCTTTGATAGACATTTTTGTTGATTACTGGTCTTATTTAGTAAAATGTCAAAGTTTGTATTTGGGTATCACCACCACAATAATATTTTAGCAGTGATTCTTACCTTTTTATTCAGCAGAAGAGTCATAAAAATGATTCTTCACTTCTTGAGTTAATAACTTAATTTTATATATGACTTGTTTCCAATGAATTTCCAATTTTAAAAGACTAAATACTATTATTATAATAAGGGTGAAAATTTTAAATTAAAAAGTTAAAAAGAAACGTTTCCTAAAGTATGAGAAAATCTAATAAGTTTTAGGAAATTGAGAGCCACGCATCATGCTAACCATAACTTCTGAACTACAGACTCCATAGTAACTGAAGGTTTTCTTTCTTCAGCTCCTAAGCCATCAAAACGGACCCGTCGTCCACGTCCTAAACCTAAAACCACACCAACTACTGAGGCACCTCAAACCAAACTGGGTAAATGTGGGTTTCTGGTTAAAGGACTGAGTCCTAGCAGCTTTGGGGAGCCTAGGATTGATGTCCATGGGTGGGAGTGATAGCCCATGTGAGCCTTCTGTGGGTGAAGGCACAAGGTGATCTGCTGCTGCTCCCACTGTTGAGTTAGTAAAGGAAATCATGGTTGGGGGAGAGCTGTGTGGCAGCTGAATTCCTCGTTCTTCCTGCATAAATATTTTCTCTTTTAATAGATATTTTATTTACTTTTTCTTATTACATTATATTCTTCTATTAAAGACAAAATATCTTAAATAGAACCAAGCATTTTTAATTGAAGAACCAAACATTAAGTGCCTTTCATCCCTCTAGAGTCACATCAACAGCTGTGAGGATATCACAAAAGTAGGCAGCTTGTTTTTATTTCTTGTCCGTGGCATAGTCAAAGTCAAAACCTACCCCAATATGAAACATTCAAAGATTGAACCAAGGCAGTGTGTCTGTGCAAATCTAGCTTGATCTTTCTGCGGAGGCTCTGAACATCTGCAGAGAAGGAGAGAAGCCTGTGAAGGACAGGAGTAAGGAATTAGAAACAAGTTGGGTCTTAAAATCATGAAAATGAACAGGCAGAATAAAGGGGGTACAGAGGCCAACCAGAGGCATGGGCTTCTGGAAAAAGGGGGCCCTGCTTCTAAATGGTGATGATAGTGCTGTGTTTGGAAGGGTCCACAAGAGTAGTAAAAGAAAAATCCTTGAAGTTATGACTCAGAAGTTTGGATCTGACCCTACAAGTATCATAGGATACCACATTTTTGTGATCAGAGATGTGCTCCATTGGGCACCACACACTGAGTGAATGTGCCTTATCCTGATTTGTTGGGTGCCTAAACTAAGTTTGAGCCTATTTCCAAATTTGAGTTTTCAATGAGATGAACATGGTTCACTTTGCTTTATTCTTTATTCTTCTTTCAAACATAAATGCTATTTATTATATGATTCTTAAAACCTGCTATTTTCTTAAAGCTTCCACAGATATACCAACAAGTGCCAGAATAGTTACCTAAATATATCTATATATATAAAAGCCTAAGCAACCATTCAACCATTTGACCATTCAACCATCAAGGGGCAGACACTCAACTCACTGACCACCGGGGGCAGATGCTCAACACACAGGCATGAAAACATGGAATAGACTGATAAATCTCAGAGGAAAGGGGAGAGGGGGAGGGCGGGAAGAGATTAACCAAAGATCTTATATGCATACTAGAGGCCTGGTGCACAGATTCGTGCACCAGTGGGGTCCCTCAGCCTGGCCTGCCCAGATTAGGCCAAAATCAGCATCCGAGGGGTCCCGGATTATGAGAGGGCACAGGCCCGGCCAAGGGACCCCACCAGTGCATGAATCCGTGCACCAGGCCTCCAGTATTTAATAAAATGTTTAAACAAGTTTCTAAGAGCAATAGTTAGAATTAGGTACTTACAAGTATCATGTTGACTTTTTGAGATACTTACTAGATTTGTGTTAGGCTATGACTGACTATCTCATAAAAGAACATTTACCTGGCTATAGGGTGGCTGAGCCTTTAAATAACAAGTATTTAATTTTAGAAAAACATTTAAAACTGCTGTACACCTCTTAAAGCAGTATTATATGTGTAAGATTTAATTTGCTGACTTTCACAAGTGTTTATTTCATTGCTTTTTGATTAGTTCCTATTACAGATCTTGAGCCTGGTACTCCTAGAACTGAAGCTCCAGAAATCATAGGTAATGAGAATGTGTGTCCTTCAAATAGTGCTTTTCCTACTCATTGTCATACCATTGTAGTAACAGGTTCTCCTTCATCTTAAAACCATCTCAACATCTGTTGTTAATCCATTAGTCTTCATCTTGAAATTATGCTAAGCTCTATGTCAAGCTATCTGTTGGATTTATGAGAACTGTGCGTAAACTAATTTCAGGACATCAAACTGCCATGTAACTTCTCAACATTGTGTCACATGATCATGTGCATTTCTCTTTCCAGCTTCATTTCAAGCATGAATTTCCATCCATTCCTTACTTACACTGCTTATGTCACATCAATTCTGGAAATACCACATTTCTTTGCTCATATTATTTTTTATTATATTTTATTGTATTAGTGTCTCTGTGATTATACTGGTGGATATATTATTTCAATGAATAATATTTTTAGTTAATTGTTAAGATTTTAAATGTGCTAAGTCTTGAAAGTTTAAATGACAAGCTTATATGACAGAGTAGACTGACTCTTCTGACAGGGTTTAAAAATGTTTCTTAACTTATTGAATCAAGGACCACTTTAAAATTTTGATGAGCACAGTCGATTTAATATGCATTGATCCTTATGTTTTCAAACATATGAACTCATAATTGTACTGTGGTTATTTAAGTACTAGACAAAAATAATAGGCACTTATGTCAACTTGTACAGAGGGCAAGTAGACTGATAAAGGCTTTTCCCAGTAGAGTTAGAAAAGTATATATTATACAAATGTGCAAAAAAATCTTGTCCAGGAGAGTTTTCCATATTAGCAAGAGTCGTATAATCAAACATCTTGTTAACCATAGTATTTAGTGGAGTACAATGCTATATCTAAGGAGATTAATGGGTACTTGGCCATTTGGTCAAACCTGCAAAGAACAAGTGTCTCTTTTCTCTCAGTTCTGAAGTTTAAAAATTGACCTCTGAAATTAGTCATCAAAAGAATTTTTAAAATTTCTTTGGCTTATTCTATTATTTTTGGCCAGTTCTTCCCACAGTCCTTCAACCTGTTACTCTTACATTACATAATGATATTCTGTGTTTCTTATCAACTTTTCTGCCCATTGTCAACCTATTCCATCATCATCATAATCAAATTGTCATCAGCTTCAAAGGACTGTCTTGTCATCCTCTGCTGTCTTTTGACTTTATTTTTCTTCTTCTTAAAAGTATTGCAGATTCACCCTAGCTAGGTTTGCTCAGTGGATAGAGTGTTGGCCTGTGGACCAAAGGGTCCAAGGTTTGATTCCAGTCAAGAGCATGTACCTCAGTTGCAGGCTTCTCCCTGGCCCAGGCCCTGGTCAGGGCTCATGCTGGAGGCAACCGATTGATGTGTTTCATATCTATGCTTCTTTCTGTCTTTCCCTCTCTCTTCCACTCTCCCTAAAATTCGATGGAAAGATATCCTCGGGCAAGGATTAACCAAAAAAAAGTATTGCAGACTCTTAAAAGAAGTTACCTATTTTTAAAAGCTATTCATGGACCTAGATTAGAATGTTTGTGTTATTTGAATTTTTTTCATGTACTTTTGTCTAAACAGTACTCACATATATAGCTAAGTTTCAAATGCAGTGGGTAATGTCTGTATCTTCTCTAGACTAAACTAAACATAACAATTGGTATAGTTCCATGGATTCCTTGGCATATTTAAATTTCTTGGTGTGAATTTAAGACCACACAACCTACAGTTTGGCTATAGTCCTTACCTTTTTTCGAAGTTAAGACTCTTCACTCCTTGACTTAATTTTATGTATTTTATCTCTCAAGATTCTTTAGTAATTAAAAGAAATTAACAAAATAGGAGAAAATATTTTAATCTTAAAAGTTATATAACTTAAATTTCAAGGAAATATAACATATTTTAGAAAATCAAGAGCCTTATTTCCAAAACCACCTTCACTAGAGTAATCCAAAATTTCTTCCTTCAGTTCCTAAAACACCACAATGATCTCATCTTCCACATCCCAAACAGATTTTCCAAAGCAAGCTTTCATATTAATTAAGAGTCAGAAAATCAAACACCTTGGAAAACCTCATGTTGACCATAATAAGATGTTTAACTGAGTTCAAGAGTTGTGACTACTTTCTGCAATGAATTATTCCTAGCTACAGTTTGACCAAAACTTCAAAAAGAAACTATTTACTTATTGTCCATTCAAAGGTTTAAAAAAATTATTTGTCATTTGAAACTAATGTTTTGAAGGAAAAATTAAGGCTTTCTATGTGTGTTTAAACTTTCTCATTTTCATGTTGTTGCTTTTGGTTAGTTCCCACTACAGACTTTGAACATGTTATTCATAGTTCTGAGGCTCCAGGAACATTAGGTAACAATTTTTATTACCTCATTAAACATATTCTTGCTCATTAAAACCCATTCCATCACTGTCACAGCCAGAGTTGCTCTTGCTTCCTTAGACTACTATTGATTGTCATTCCATTTCATACTTCATCATATAAGTAGTCAGGATTCTTTATTCCAGTGTTACCTATTGTTTTTAACAAATGTCCTTGGATCCAGTTGAGGAAATCTATCTGGTATGAAACCCCCTTTAAAATTTTATTATATGATTCAGTGAAGAGTCTGAAGATCAAATTGCTCTCCTTCTATTTGGTATTTAAATCTATAAAACAATGTCATCTAAGTAGCATGAACTTTCTCTGAACAACTTTACTTTCTACAAGGTCTGTTTGATATTCTCATTACTCTTTTCCTATTTTAAGGAATGAGGATTCCTTATTGTATTAAATTATCAAAAAATGTTGCCTCCTGGAAGTGCCAATTCTAATAAATATAAGTTACAGGCTCTGCAAACTTTGATAAATTTGGCTATTCATTATTTTCCACCACAGTATAGCATTGTTCTTAATCTAAGTAGAAATTTCTCTGATTATGTAGAAATTTCTCTAAGTAGAAATTTCTCTAATTATGCATATTAATATTTATTCCTTTAATCAATAAATTTTATCTATTAAATTGGACTCTAAAGGACCTTCAGTGATGATAAGGAACAAATTATGTTAGTATAATGGATTTTTTCGCACTTCAGAAATAAACTCAAGAAACTGACTAATATGTTTTAGAAAACATAGGTCCTATGTATAATGTTGGTGGTTGTTTCTAGACCTTCAAACACTATAGTAATCAAGATCTTCTTTCTTTATTTTTAAAACAATGGGAGGGGAGAAAAATCCTCCTCTCAAACTTGCATCTTCCTGAAGCTTCTCCGTTAAAAACAAGAAAATCTATGGTTTCTGGTTTAAGAGTCCTTCCAGCCCATTGCAGTCGGGCCCCAGGAGTGACAAATAGGTGTCTTGCTAACTTGCACTTCTCACCTCTATGCCTTCTAAATACGAAGGTGAAAATAATGGTTAGCATGTCTACAACTGCAGGGTTGACCAGAAGGCTCATGGTTGGGAGACCTATGTGGTAGCCAAATTCGTCATGTGCCCTGCATAAGGATTGTCTCTGACAAAGGATGTATCTTATTCAATTTTCTTACTATTCCATTTCATTCATCTCTTTTTAAAAAGTGCTGCTTCTTTGGTTTATGTAAACAAACATTTCCTTGGCCTATGTGCTCTCGGCACCATATTAGCAGTTGAGTGGGGTGGGGTGGGGAGCTGAACAGAGATGGAGATCAAAATAAGAGTGTGTTTTACCTTTTGAACAGATGATAATATAATTATGAAAAAAACCCTGTTCTAGAGGGTTTTTTTAGATATTAAGACAATTTGCTTATACAAAAGCAGCTTGTTTAATTGAGTGGTAAAAATATGCAGAGGAAATATTTAAAGGAGTCAAGGATCTATGTTAAAACATAGTTGGACTTTGAAATAACTTTAGGATTTGAATTAGTAGATGGAATGGAGGGAACAGCAAAAATAAAAAGTCTCACCCCCTACTGAGGGTACCCAAAAGGGCAGTTAAACTGAAACAGAACAAAACACTGTTAGGTGATACTGAGCATTATGTTAATGATACTATTATGAAATCAGCTGTAGGAAGCTCTTAAAAGCCCTTGTGGGAATTCAGATTCAGATGCAATAATTAACGATAACCTGATTCTTTTCAAATAGGCTCTTGCTTTTTCTAGAAGGATGCTTTAGGTCAGGGGTCAGCAAAAATTCTTATGTGAAGAATTAGTGAGTATTTTAGACTTTGCAGGCCATTCAGTCTCTGTCACAACTACTCAATTCTGCAATTTAGCCTGAAGGCAACCAAAGCCAATATGTAAATGATATGTAAATATGCCTTGAATTATCTTAGTTTGTGGATGTGTCTTTGTTCCCATAAAACTTTATTTGAATTTCATACCTCTTTTACAAGTTATGAAATATTACTGTTCTTTTAAATATTTTCCATCCTTTAACAATGTACAAAACATTCTTAGCTCACAGGCCAAGCAGAGGAGGGCCATAGTTTGCCAGTTTCTGCTTTAAATAATGCATAGTCTGCATGAGCTCTCCATCATCCTGCTATTTTGAGGGTCTATGCATTTCAGTTCATTGCTGCCCTTGTCTAAAACCTATGAAATAAATTATACATAATTGACAACTTAGATCCTCTTCTTTCAGCTCCTACTGATCTTCAAACTCTTATTTTGAGACCAGTGACATCACCAAGTCTAGAAATGACACAAAGTCAACCTGGTAAATAGATTGTTTTATTTATCTGGATATACTGTGAGCTTCAAGGGATAAACTTCAAGGGTTGTATTTCCAAATATGGAAAAAAACACAAAAAAGAATGCACATTTAACAACTCTCTCTACATATTGTATGATGCTCTTTCCATGATTGTATATTGGTGTTAACTTGGTAATGCATTAAGTTTATGTTATGTTACTCAACAGTGTAGAAAAACTTACCTTATTTCACTGTTTGCTCTGTTTCATTTTAGATAATAATCATGTATATGATTAAGTAATCCACAAAACCACTTAAAAGAACTGATTTTATTCTTTATCCTTAGTTTTCACTAACAGCTATGAATTTGTGGTACGGTTCAGCAGTAAGCTTGATTCTGTTCTGTGAAAAGAATGCTAGTTCAATTGTGACCATCAAGGAAGGAGAAAGTTCTCCCTTCAGAAAAGATAAAAAACTTCACTTATACAACATAAACCTGAACTTATCGCCTTCAAAATTGAAAACTAAATTTTTAAAACATCCTTAGCAATGCTGTTGTTACACCCTAACATTTATCTTGAAACATTGGATCTTATTTTTTATAGCATAGGATAGTAATCTTATTCATCTCCTTTGTGCATCTTTTAATTAGCTAATGGCATTTGAGTACTCATGTTGGCAGTACAAGGTATGGTTGTTATTGGTAACCTACAACATTTATGCAATTGTGAGTTCAATTCAGTTATCAGAGCTTCTTTTGGTTTTAGTAATAACGTATTATCATATCGGCTAGCATGGAGCAGTTATAGGTGCAAGGCACTTTTCTAAATAGTTTGTATTCATCCATTCAATGTTCACAACAACCCATAGTGATCAATTGTATCATCCTGTGTTGTTTTTTACTAGTTTCTGAAGGCCTGGAATTTGTTACATTTAGCACTGAGTCATCAGAGGGAACTAGAGGTAAAAATGTTTCCTAATTGGAAGTCAGGTATATGTGCTTTCTCCATCTCATTGTGGAAGTCCTCTTTGAATGCCCTCATGCTTTGTGACATTTCATAGCTCTTCACACCTTGTCTGTGCTCATCTAGTGAGTCTTGAAAGTCAAACATTATATAGAGAACAGTGTGCTGATGTCTGCTCTACTGCTATGCAAGTTTCACAATTTCCTTATTTAGTTCTCTCAGTCGGAATGCAAATTTTACATTTTTATGTCCTGATCACTCTTTCAATATAAATATGCACAATACACTATTTTTCATTTTAATATCGTTTGTAGTATTCATCCTCATGCTTCCCAAGGACTCATTCTATGTCTTTTTTTCACTAGAATTCTTTTAAAAAATGTAAGGAAGTGAAACAAGCTGCTTTGCTCCAGGTAGAAACTGCTGTTGTGTGTGTGTGTGTGTGTGTGTGTGTGTGTGTGTGTGGTGTGTGTGGTGTGTGTGTGGTGTGTGTGTTGTGTGTGTGTGTGTGTGTGTGTGGTGTGTGTGGTGTGTGTGGTGTGTGTGTGGTGTGTGTGTGTGGTGTGTGTGTGTGTGTGTGTGTGTGGTGTGTGTGTGTGTGTGTGTGTGTGGTGTGTGTGTGGTGTGTGTGTGGTGTGTGTGTGTGGTGTGTGTGTGGTGTGTGTGTGTTTTCCCACATTGCCTTTATTTCCTGCTTTCATTCTGCCATCTTAAATTGTAGTCATCTTCATAAATCACCTAAATGTTATTCTCACAGATGTACCTAGTAATCTTTGTTTTCACATTAAGCAATATTCCATTAGAGTGCTATGGGCTGCCCACCACTAACCAGACATTCCCTGTTTCCTCCCTAGCATCAGCCGAGACAGATTATGTAGATCCCACTTCCAAAGCACCACTCAGGCCAGAGGAGCCAAAGACTGAAGGTGGTAAAGGTTTTCATGCTTTGATTCGTTTAATTAAACAATATTTAGTTCACGTATATTATGTCCATGGAACATGGAACTTCAAGCTGCTGTACTTGTTCTTCAATTGAATAGATTTGAAGAGCTATAGCTTCCAAATTTCTTGGATTCTTAACATGATAATAGACTCTCTGAATACAGAAATAGATTTCAGTTTCTCTGCAGTATCTAAATATTGAGGCATAATAACAATTGACAACCAGTTAATAACAGTTAAAACATAAATATTAGTTGGAGGGTTAGTTTTATAGTATAGAATTTCCACTCTTGGTTCTGTTTTTTCTTGCCTAAATTCATTGTCCTATCTGTAAAAATATGATGCAAAATCTTAAGAGAATGAGATGTGTTGATACTAAAGAAAAATACTTGACTATAGCTGGATGTCTGACAATTTTTAAAATTGTTCTCCTTTTTTGATACAGTTGTGGAATCTATTACAAATGTGTCTGAACCACCCGAGACCACGTTAGGTAATGACATACCTAAGCAGCTTTTGTCCTCATTGCCACCATCATCTGAGAACCTCAGGTTCTCTCTCATTGTGAATTCATGTTGCAACATCATTTCTAGATTCTTCTATTTATAACCATTGTCCAAGAAGTCTCTTTGTTCATTCAGTTTTGTATTGAGACCTGGTCTCTGTCTCTACTTTAAGTCAGCGAAACCAGCAAATCTAAAGCATCTTTTCCCTAACATTGCATATTCTGCCAGCTTGATGTTGTGTTGAATATTTCAGATAATGTATTTTGTATAATGATCCATTCATACTTTCTACCCTGGCAACACATTTTCCGTTAACACTCATTCCATCATGTTCATTTGCATGTTTGATGTTTTCTCCGTTATTTAAGTGAAAGTCAATGCTTCTTGAATTGGCTTAGCTTTATTTATCACTTTTTTTATTACTTTGTTTTTCCCTTTATGGTTACTACGGAATATATCTTTCTAGCATTGTTGAGGAGGTACTAGGGTGAAGGGAAAATTTTAAAAATAAGGACATTACTTACTTTGATGTATTTTTCCAAGCATTTTTTTAAAACTAAGCATTATGAAGAAAGAGGAATGCTATTTTTGCTGCAGAGTTGCAGTTTCTTTAAAAAAAAAAAAAGTCTACTTGTTACCATCATTTCTGTCATCTGTACTCAAGGTGTGCGAAGCACCATGGTAACCTCGGTTATTCTCCTTTAATGCGCATAGAAGCATCAACTCTGCCTTCCCAAACTGTAATCCTACTCAGCCCAAATGAGCCTCAGACTGGACCGGGTAAATACATTATTTTGTACTTGATGTAGAAGGTGAGTGTTTGCAGAATGTAAGAATGGAAAGGTAACAAGGGCACTGCTTGACGTTGGAAGCCCCACCTTCATCACTCAGCTCACAGTTGTCACTGCCCCTCTTCTCATCTATCCATCACTTGTAGCGTCACGTGTTGTGAATAGTCTTTACGGTGTGGCTGAAAAACACCTTTCAGCTGCTGTGCAAGTGTTTAACGTGGGAAATAGTAATGTTTCTGGGGAAGACCACTTATATTCCATTTAAATATAAATAGATATCCTAATTTTAAGTACTTAATCATCTTGACTAGTTTTACAAGTTCTGTGGTCACATATTAACAGAAACAAGTTTCACCACACAATCCAGATAAAAGGTATTACTGGCCTGTCACCTTGTCATTATCTGGTCCTTTACTTCTTTCCACTCCTTCCTGCAGTGGTTTGACCATTTCACTGCATGCAAATAAGAGAAACTGAAATCAAACCAGTGACTTTGAAAAATCATAAAAGGTTTACTTGATGGTGGAGTTGGAAATTAAGGAAAACAAGTCATTAACATCAATAACTAAATATGCTTCTGATTATAAGGAAAAGCCCTCTCAATATTTATAGACTCTCTTGGAATAGGAGTTTATTACAAATAAGTTCAAACTTGTGTTTTGATTGCCATCTGACTTTTTATATGGCTCTATTTCCAAAGATAGAGCTATTTATTTTACTCATTGTTCACAGAAACATCCTATTAAATATTGAATCTGTGTAAGTTATCTCAAGCTTTTTGAAGTTTATTGTTCTTAATAGCTGCAATAATTAAATTATTGAAATGTTTAAATGTGAATACTATTAGTGATTCTTATCTCTTTCTGAATCATTTTTGCCGCATGATATGCCTTTACCTGCAAACTATTTTTCCTATTCCCTGGAGGAAGCAAATAGCCTGTCAGGAACCTCAGCAAGCAAGGAAGTTGGGAAATCATAAAACTGAAAGAAGCTCTAGAATCAGAGAATCTTAGAATTGGAAGGGCTCTTTAAAAATTCTGTACCTTTGCATGCATATTAGCATAACCAATGAACACAGACACTGGGGTGGTGGGGGCTTGCCCAGGGTAGGAATGGCTTGGTAGGGGAGTGGGGGTCAGTTGGGGAAAAAGGAGACATATGTAAAACTTTAGTCAGCGGTTCTCAACCTGTGGGTCGAGACCCCTTTGGCAGTTGAACGACCCTTTCACAGGGGTCGCCTAAGACCATCCTGCATATCAGATATTTACATTACGATTCATAACAGTAGCAACACTACAGTTATGAAGCAGCAACGAAAATAATTGTATGGTTGGGTCACAACATGAGGAACTGTATTTAAAGGGCCAGAAGGTTGAGAACCACTGCTTCAGATGAATAAATAAATAAATAAATAAATAAATAAATAAATAAATATTCTGTACCTTTTGATGGAGATCCTGTGGCTGTCACCCAGTGATTAGCAAAGGGAGCTCTAACACTCCAGGTTGCAGGCTCCTAAACGAGTGTAAACTCCAACATATCCTGGTGTTTATCTCTCTACAGGCAAGAAGATTCCACTAAGACCATTGCATGCCTTGCATATTTTGACTTAGTTTCCTGAGGAAGTCTCTGCAGACTCTAGAAACTTCTAGTATCTAATAGTTCTTATTTTCAGCAATCTTTTTGCAAGGTACCTGGAACTCCCTATCCTTGGAAAACATTTTGTTTATTCTTACCCTCTTACACCAGATACACTTTAGTCCAACTAAATGAGATGTTTCCACAAACTGCAACCTTGCATTTGATAATTCCTTTTCCCCAGCAGCATAGACTGTTCATCTCCTTGGTGAAGAAATAATTGGTTTTTATACCGAGTGTCCTAGAACGCCTTTGGGAATTGCCCAGCGAAGGAATGACTTTCTTCAGTAATCTTTTGTTTTAATTTCTGTTCAATTTCTCTTCCTCAGTATGACCAATAAAAGTTATTTTCTTTAATAAGATTAATTTTTCCATCAGCACTTGCTACTAAAATACATTCATTTTTTCTAGGTATATTTGGAATGTGACATGCTAACTTTTTTTTTAAAGAAATTGTATCTATTTGCACTCAAAATATGTATTATACTGGGATAATCTGATAAAATGGTGTAAACGTGTAAGGATGAATACTTGTTATTATGAAATTTATTTTAACCTGTTTAAAAGGTACTTAAAGTAGATGTTTCTAGAATTCTAACAGCTTCATTTGCCAGCTGAATATCTTGGATATCGTTTAATGTTCCCTCTTGTTTTGTTTTCTGTCGTAACAAGAAATTATCTTCCTATACTTCGCAGCTGTTTGGAAGATTTAACTGCATGAATTGCTGTGTATGTAGCTCATCAGTCACTCGACAAACATCTCTGAGAGCCTAGAGCAGTGGTCGGCAAACTGCGGCTCAGGAGCCACATGCGGCTCTTTGGCCTTTTGAGTGTGGCTCTTCCACAAAATACCACGTGCGGGCGCGCATGTACAGTGCGATTGAAACTTCGTGGCCCATGCGCAGAAGTTGGTATTTTGTGGAAGAGCCACACTCAAGGGGCCAAAGAGCCGCATGTGGCTCGCGAGATGCAGTTCGCTGACCACTGGTAGAGGCTGTTAAATAACTGTGATTCTTGCAAAAGCTCAAGAGCTCCAAGCCTTATGTCCTTTCTTTTAGCTCCCAAGCAGCCAGCGCGCACTCCTCCCAAAGCAAAAACATCTCCACGCCCAAGAGTCCCTCAGACACAGCCAGGTAAATACATATTTTACATTCTAGCCTGAAAAGTTTGATGTTAGTGAAGTTGTTCTGCTGAATTATTGTGAGTTGGGTTTTTTAACCCTTGTAAAACAGGTCTTCCATTGAAACCTGATAAATATTTACATTTACTTTTATACTGAAAAGTGTATTATTGGAATAAGTTATTCCAGAAAGTTCCCTAATATTGTATTATTTTGAGTGGGGGATGGAGAGGAATGGAATTTCTTAAGAGTAACCTGTCTACTCTCTCTGCCTTTTCCAGCTTGAGAATTCCTAATGCTTCCATGGTCCTTGAATGGGCCTCCTCTTGCCAATCACCTAGTTTTGTTTTTTTTAAGTTTTCAGTAGATTTTATTTAGCATTAATGTCATGAAGAATAAACATATATGTCCTCTCCAATAACATAACAATTATATTATATTGCTTTGGTTGTTATGCTGTAAAATTTTGATAAGGACCCAAATAAGATTCATTATAAACTATTTTTTATTCTGTTCAAGAAGCTCTCATTTGAATGTTTAACTCTAACCCAACTCTTAACCAACTCTTCTCTAATTTCTCCAACTACCTCAGCCAATCTCCATGTTGGAATACCATAAACTCAACATGCCTCAAAGAAAGCTTATTGTTTTTCCGCCTTTCCGTTACACCTGTGACAGGTTCTCACCACTTTATATCTGATTCTTACCTCTCTTTCTCACCCAGCCTCTGTAGCTCATCTGTTACTAAGTATGGGACATTCTAGCATTGGTGCCTTCTCCTCGCATCTACCCAGTCATGCCTAGTCTATTGTCATCGATCAACTGATCTCCTGTGTCTCTTCTCTTCTAATTTCAAATATGTCACCCCTTCATGCTGAAATGGTTGTTTAATTCATTTAATCATTCAACAAATATTTATTGCATTCTGACCATGTGCCAGGCAATGCACTAAACACTAGGAATGTGAAACAAAATCGAATCCTTCCGTGGTGAAGGAAGTTACAGTCTAGGCCAGTCACCTAAATTTAAATTTGTCATTTATACATGGTCTGCTTCCAAAAATGGGAAAGGAAAACGTTAGCAGGTAGCAGTTCTGAATTCCCACCACAAATCCTTTAATCATAGCTCAGTATTCCTATTGAAAGAAAAAACTATATATTTGGGCATGGTCTTTAAGGTCTGATTCTGAGAGAAATTTTACCTGTTACTTTTTTCTTTAAAAGGAAATTCCTTAAAAGTAGATTCTATGTTCACATCTAGCTCATTTAAATCTGCTTTAATGTACTTTAAAATGTGTATGATTTAATTACTAAAACTTTGATATGAAAATAATATGGGTATGATACATAAGTATATGAGGGTAACAAGTCAACAATCTCTTCATAGAATGAGAAATTTAAAATAATAACAATAAATACATGTGTAACATTAATATATAAGAAATACTGGGGGAAAGAATTAGTGATTAATGAATAGAATAGGAATAAAAAACAAAGCAAGTAGATTAAATTTATGCATAGGAAACCGATATCTAATTTTAAAAATAAATCAATTCAAATCACATGAGGATTCTCTCAATTTTTTATTTGAATATAAAGCATAGAACAAAAGTAACAGAAAAAGGAGAAATGGAAATAAATAAGAAAGCATGAAAGTTTAATGAATGTTGAAAAATAAGAGTAGAGATGAAAAATAAGTGCTTGGAGTTAAGACATTGGGAATATAGATTCCTGGTTAGTAAAATTAACAAAAAATAAAGGAGATATTAAGTAATAAGGAAGACATTCATAATTTTCTTTTTGAGCTGTACTCTCTACATATAGAAATATGGAATAATAAATTAGCAGCTTACTCTAAATTTCCATTATTATACTATATTCAAAGTTTCAAATTTGTTTGATTTGGACCATTAGCCAAGCTTCCTCCACAAGATATGCAGCTTCAGAACAATAGAGTCATAAGCTCAATGCATTACACTCTCTGCATCTGAAACCCTTGAGTGGCTGCCAAACAAGCAACAGAGCCTCCTGATTCTGTCCCAACTCAGGCAACTAATTCCCAATCCATTAGCATCTCCCATAGAAAATAGCTGCAATCAAATATGTCTGGCTTTGCTGGTGATACTTAATGCAAGGGAACAATTTGTAAAATTGGTCGGGAAAAACAAAATACATTCTAATTATTCCTCTTAAAAGTGGATGAAATTAGGCTCTCTTACCCAAGAGAACATGATCTAACCTAATAAATCCCAGTAATATCCTGGTTTTATAGTCTTTCAAGAATGCTTATGTATGTATTCGTATGTATTACTAAATATTTCAAAGACAGATATTCAAATTCTAGTACTTCCCCTCTAGCCCTTGGCTAGCTCTTTATGGACTCCAAAAGGCTTTTGGGGTAGGAGACTGTCCTGCTCACATGTATAATACCAAATGCAAATTACTATTGTTGGGCTGTAAGGGTATCATCTGACAATAGTGTATACACATGTGTTCATCCACCACTTTTTTAGGATGAAATTCTTTAAATGGACATGCCAGCTTTCTTCTTATTTATACATGAATTATGTTTATAAATTAGATGGCAAAATTTAAATCTATATTTGTCATTGAAGGCAAAGTGAGATAAAAAATTTGGAACAAATCATGAAGTATATTTTGTCATTAAATAAAGATTTGATTTTTGAATTTCTATATTCATAGGTAATACTTAATAATCCCATTATTAATTGTATACCTAGAAATCTTATAATCATCCAAACTATAGGTGTTCCTAGTTTTTGTAGGAGCAAAGTGAAAATTAGAATGTTCTCAGATCCCTCAATGTCAACTTTGTAAAGATTTTTCTAGAAATGGAAAAAAAATTTATAGTAGTAGAGTTTTCACATCACTCCCACATTTAATTCTCACAATCATCCTTTGAGTTAGCACAGATTTGTCATTTCCTCATAAAAATGAGAAACAAGTTAAAATGTGACATGCAGAACTTGGATATAGAGAATCCAAGTGTTTGGACCTAGTGATAATGTCTGGACCTCAGCTTTAGCTCAAGTCTTTTCTCTGGTACTTAATAACTATGTGACCTCAGGCAGATAGTCACCAACCCAAATCTTTAAAGTGAAGCTGATAGCTCCTTCCTCCCAGCATTTTGATAAGAACCAAAGGGCATAATCTTTATGAAAGCATTTTTGAAATTGTAAAATGCGCTATAAATAAATTAGGGTTTTTTCCTGGTATCTATTACATTAACACCTGTTACAAAGGAACAGTTGTAGAAAGACAATTTTAGTTTGCAAACATGTTCATTTAAAGGTTTATTTGGAACTGAAGAATTGCAGGAAGAACAGAGTGCCAGCCCACCCACTCCATCCCTTCCATGCTCACTTCCCTTTCTGCTGTGTCCTGATTTGACTTTAAGCTTCTCTTTTTCTTATTCATACTTCATGGGCTTCTACTCTGACTCATTGAATTCATCTTCAAAGGAGACATAGGCTATGTGTGTGGTGTGGGCGAGGGGTGAGAAGTCAAGCAAACATCTAGAAAAGAAGAATATTCTTTCATTAATTTGGTAATCTCTTCTGAAATGAAGATTTTTAAATGTCCTCCATCCTACCCTTATGCTTAGTCAAACTTTGCATTTCTTAGATTTCATTTTCTACAAGCATCTGGAAATCTAACTGATCTATTTTTAGAGCTTGAGGTTTATTTTTCTATCTACCATTTTCCAATTTTTTTTTATTGTCAGGCTTACACTTTGTCAAATCTTATGTGTTCAGCATGACCAGGAGATGCTGACAGAACTCATGATCTGAGTTCTCTCTTTCAGCTCCTAAGGTGTTCCAGCGTGTTACTTCAAAACCAAAAATGTCACCAAGGCCAGAAGTGTCATATACTCCACCTGGTAAATGTTTTATTTCATATTTGAGCCAAATGCATTCTATTGTCACACTCTGCTGCAATGAGACATAAGAGCTCATTGGATATGAGGTCAATATTTCACTTATGTTCAGATATCATGTTGTATCATACATGGCACGATCATTTCAAAGGTTTCATAAGACTTCTCTAAGTGCTCATATAGTAAGCTATTTAAACAATCAAAAAGCAGAGACTTATGCCAAGAATAAAATGTTTCTTTTAGAACTAAAGTTCCCTTATCTTCTGCCTTACCAAAAAAAAAATGACCTGCCAATACTAATTCTGCTGTATTCCAATGTTCCACCAAAATAAGATAAAGAATTCAAAATTTTTCCCCCAAAAATGATAAAATTATGTTTTTACAAACAAAAGAAATGATGTTTAACCATTGGGTTTAGAAATTTAACACTATCCAGCACTGAGTGTTTGTTTGTTTTTTCTGTCAAATTCTTTTACCAGTTCATGGAGCAATAGCTTGAGTTCAGAAAAATAATTGTTACACACACACAAAATAAAGATTTTTTTTAGCTATAAATTTATATCTTGCCTATCACTTGAGAAGGCCTTTGGTCCATTTATGAGGAATAATCTCATATTTGCGGGAGTAGCCAGGGTGGGGACTGCAAGGATCAGACCTTTTCTGGGTCTCGCCACCAGTGCTCCAGGTATTCAAGTGGCCTTAAGAACTGTTACCTGAACAGTTGTGTAATAAGCAAAACTAACACATTTTTAACTAGAGTACCTGGGAAATACTATCAGTTTTTTCTCTTTCTTTTTAAAGATCCAATTATTATAAATTCCTAGTGCTCCTAGAAGCATATCGACCATTCCCAGGACCAAAAGTATTTCTAATCTGTGTCTTGAAATGATGGCATTTTGGAAGCAAGTCTGAATTCAGTTGCTGTAGTGTTTTCAGATTGTGAGTGGGAGGAGGGTGTTGTTGCTAGGGAATTATCTGGTTGTTGCAGGTGGTGGTAGGCTAGGGAGGGGCTCCTTGGCCCTGAAGCCTGGAATTTAAATTTGTATCACTAAACCGGTAGCCAACATTGTAAATGCCAATTGAACACACACACACACACACACACACACACACACACACACACACAACGGTGATCTTCCCACTTGCAAAAGATTGGCTTCTTATTTTCAATTGTGGAAAAAAAATGTAACAGAAATTGAGTTACTACAAATAACAGCAGTAGATCTGAGTGATATTACTCACTTTTCTTTTTCAAGAGAGAAAGCAATACTATTGGTCCTGATGTTACTTAATCTCATTAAACCACTATATCAAATGAACTTTTTTTTATTGTTTTAAAATGTCTAATATGTGCCTTAATTTTATGAAACACCTTCGTTTTCACAGAAATTCTAGCCTGTAAGTGAGCAGTGAAACAACAGCACAAACAGTTCCTGTGGAGCTTCCCTGGGGCTTACTCTGTTAATTCTCTAAATCCAGTCAACCAGTTAGAATTCTGTCTCTAGATCTGGTGTTGGTCCCACTGATCTGTATTCATCAGGGAGTTCCCTGGTGCTCCTGGGACGTGAGGCCTATAGGAATAATCATGAGGCAACTGTCACTATGTTTCAAACAAGTGTTCAAACAACCTAGATCCTGTTGTGTTCAGTTTCTGGGTTGTGTGTAGGCTCAGGTTTGCCTCCTGATGAACCCAAGACCTTGTTTATAGGCTCCTGTTGGTTATTTCCCCAAAACAGAGGTAAATTACATATGTACTTAATATTTACGGTTATCCTAGAGAAATAGATGCTCTGTAAAAGTCTAAAAAATGCAAAATGTGCTGAAATCAGGACAGTTATGTTTTATCGCAATGTTTACCTCAAAATTTATACTGAGAGCTATCAGCAGTAGCAAAGTTGAATTTTTAGACCTGGATCCGATAAGTCAGTCTAGGATTTTCTGGGAGCAAACCAGGAAGAAAATCTAGATTTCTGCAAGCTGTGCAATCCTCACAGCTGTTCTGCATAAACCACTCTTTGGGGCAAATTCTAACTTGCAGTCACACTGCAGCACGTTTGCAGTTAGGAAGTAAGGGAGTGATGCTGAAATGCCTTTGAGATGGAATTGCTAGGGCCTAGAACCCTAGCCAATGACTGATTGGTGTTAGGGAGAGAAGGATGGCCCTGCAGGAAAGAGTAAAGCTTGTATTCCGACGTGCTGGCTTTGCATGGCCAGTAGGATGTTCCAGTGGAAATATCTAACTGGTGGTTGACATGTATTTCAGGATATCTAAACAGAAGTCAAGATGTGGGATGTAGATTTGGGAGTCACCTGTATAGAAGGTTCTTAAATCTTGTGAGTGGATGACATCATCCAGGAGAAAGGACAGACTGAGGAAATAAGAGGTCAGACATCAAAGCCTTGGGCAACACAGTTCTTTATAGGAGGAGTGGGCAGAGGAGGAAGAGCCAGCAGACAGGAGAGTCCCAGGGAAGATGGATCAGGAGGTGAGGCAGGGAAGAGTGGTCAGAAGAGCTGCTGGATTTGATAGTTCAGGTGCTCAAACCTGTATCTGAAAACCATGGGCTGATGTTTTGGAATTCAGCAATTTTCAGGTTGCAAGCAATTTTCAGGTTGCAAGCATATTAATGTGTCTGCCGTGAGAAGTATGAAGAGTCATACTACACAAGACACATAAAAACTGCAAAGAGGCCAGTTCTAGTTAGGTTTTGCTGTGAAATGAGTTTGGTTGTTTGTTTGTTTTTAATTTTTCGGTTTCAGAGCATTTTGGACTTCAAAACCATGGGTGAGGAATCGTGCACGGGTCCATGGTTGTAGAAGGTCAGTGCAGTGGAAGCCAGACCACAGTGGATGGAGGAGATGTAATTGAGAGACCAGGATGCAGAGTCAGATAGAAGGTTTTGATTAAACCAGCGGTTCTCAACCTGTGGGTCGCGACCCCTTTGGGGGTCGAATGACCCTTTCACAGGGGTCGCCTAAGACCATCGGAAAACACATATATAATTACATATTGCTTTGTGATTAATCACTATGCTTTAATTATGTTCAGTTTGTAACAATGAAATTGGGGGGGTCACCACAACATGAGGAACTGGGTCGCAGCATTAGGAAGGTTGAGAACCACTGGATTAAAGGATGAGAGCAAGAGAGGGATGGTGTGAAAAAGGAGCCATGTCAGGGGATGACTTTTTAAAGACAGTGAGGCATTTGATCTGTTTTACAGGTAGAGAGAAAGAAATTGATGGACAAATGGAAATATGGACTATTGGAGAAAAATATAAAATAATAGAAATAATGAAAAGTAAAAGGTCCTGGAGACATGGGAGGGAGCGTGGCCCAAGACCCCAGGTTGAGCTTGGAAAGTGGCCTCCAAAATGGTAGGGAACCTGCTTCCTCACTGAATGGACCTTAGGGAACAAGGTCAGAATAAAGGGATAGAGAGCTGGAGGTGGAAGAGTGTGTAGCCTCCATGTATTACTTTGCTATGGGACCAGTCTCTTTGTAGCCTGTTGCAGGGTAAACCTTATTGCAGATTTCATATTTCGCCATCTTTGTCAGGGAATAACATTGATTCTCTCACCTGGCATAACATCCATGCACATTCATTTTCATTTGTCCATATTAGACATGTTCCTCTTAATTGTCGTGTGTTAGTTGAACTTTACTCTGGAGCGGTGCCCTTTATTCAAAAAGATAGTTCATTTCATTGATTGGTTCATAAATATACGTGTTAAGTTGGTTAATATAATTGAGTCCAAAATATGATAATGGTAAATATTCTTATAAGGAAATCAAAAGTGCCCTCTTAAAAAAAATTGTCATTATTTACATTGTTTCCCCCAGCATGGAAGGTTTAGGTTTTAGGCATCATGCCCTTTTTTAATGTAATACACAGAGGCATGCACATGGGGGAAAAGGAAAAAAACAACAACTTGCATTTCTTGAAGCTGCAACTGACCAAGCAAGAGAGTGATTCATAACCCTTTCCCATGAATATTTCTATATTTTTTCTCTCCACTGATTTTAGCTGCTTTAGAAAGCCTGCTGTGGCAGTTTATTAAATCATCACTTCATGGTCACCAAGTGCCAATCGCAGCAGCAGGAATCCACATTACCCCAGCCCAAATTCCCCAGGCAACTGAAGCAGTAGCGAGGAATGCATTTACAATATGGTGGATTCATTGGTTGCACATTTCTTCTGGGTCTCCTTTCCTTCATCCCAGCTCCCTCTGTATAGTCTAACACTGTAACCAATTAGGTTATTTATAAACTACTGGCACTTTGTATAGTCATGACCTTCACAGACCCAAATCCAAGTACCTTCTCCTTCACCCTCCAGATAAACATTTAGTTTGATTTATAACAGGAAATTCCTCATATTTTACCATTTGAATTCCCCCAAATACTACACAGCAAAGGTGAAACAGTCACTGTAATGATGGGTTTTCTCTAACTTTGACAACCACTGATCTTTTTGAATTTGTCTTTTTCCTTCAAAAAAATCCAGATTTTTTTAAATTCCCCTGGATGTTACCTTTTAGTTTATAGAAGTTCTAATTGAGTCAAGTTTCTTTCCAATGTACCAAATTCCACAACTGTAATTTCAGTGGTAGTTAGCTGCCTACACTAAGAACAGATGTGATATGTGCCTTAAATATGATCCCCAAAAGCAATAAAAAGTGAATGTCCATTTTATAAAACCTATTTTTATACTAATGGTAAAGTGGTGCTTGGCCACCTGATACAAAGGTTTTTTTCATTTTTCTCTGAGGCAGAGTTCTAGCCTGAACTCTAATTATTTTTCCCCAGCATCATATAAGATGCAAGAAAATTACAAAGGGACTCTGGTATTTATGAAATCTTCAGAGTGGCAGGAAAGAAAACCTTTCAGTGAGAGAGCGGGGCTGAGAAGGACCTCCTTGTGGGGAAACTGAGTCAAAGAAGCACATTATCTTGCTCTTGGAAGAAGACTTTGCCATAGAAATCTGATTCTGGCAATAGGCAAATCCCCCTGAAATTTGCCCCACTGAGAAACAAGGTATCAAATTCTCAGCCTACTGTTTTATTTTGTTAAAATAGAATAGGACAAAGGTATCAAAAATATACTTGATATCAGGTACTGAATATGAATAGGTTTATTGTAACGCTGACATTTTTGTTCTTCATTTTCATATTCTCACTAGAGGCCTGATGCACAAAATTCATACAAGAGTAGGCCTTCCTTCCCCCGACTGCCGGCACCGGCTTCCCTCTGGCACCTGGGACCGGGGCTTCCCTCGCAGCCCCGGCTTCCTCCAGAAGGTCGTCTGGAAGGACATCTGGTCTAATTAGCATATTATGCTTTTATTATTATAGATATGTCAGGAGGCCCTGATACCTAATATACTAAAAGCCACATCACTAAGAATGCCAAAAATGGCAACAATTATCTAGTATTTACTATGAAACAAGCACTCCATCAACTTTTCATGTGGTATTTCTTTTTTTTTTTTTTTCATGTGGTATTTCTAATGAGAGACTGATTTCCTTTTACTGCTTTTTTCACATAATAACCGTTAGCGTCTTTTAAAATAAAACTTTGTTTTTCTCTTAGATATTCAAGACTTTTATCTTTCTTGCTATTTTCATCAATTTTTAGGCCATTTATGCACTTTATCTAAGATCATGTATTTTCTATTGCTATCAATGGAATTTTAGTATGACTATCAAATGGCCCCTAACCACTTACTTCAGGGAAAAACTGACTTTCTATTTTGAAGTCAACTTGAGGGAGACCTACCTTCTTGTGTTTAATTACATTAGTTATTTCCTCTTTTTTTTCCCTTTCAAGGGAAGCTTCAAAATGAACTGTGACCAACTCTTTTCTACTCCCTCTAGAACCTTCCTGAGACAGTAACATTTTTCCACTTTGAAAAGAACGGTATCTCCTCGCCTTGTTCCTTAGTCACTGTGAAAGCACGCTTGCCTCATTCTCGCTTTCCAGGATTGTGTATCTGTGGATTGTTTCAGTCCAGGCGTGACATTTCGAGTACACAGTGTTTCGTAACCTTTTCTTTCAGTTCCAGGAGATGTGCTCCGTCCCCAGAAACCAGACCACGAAGTCTCTCAGAGCGAACCTGGTAAATGAACCTTTTTACTTTCCCAATTAGGAAGTATATTTTTCAAAAATATTCTTGAGGTAAATATTTTTTAATGATTGTTGATGTGGAAGACGTTTGAAAAAAATATCAATATAAAAGGTGTACTTTATTTCTTTTTGGGGAGGGGTAATCATACAATCTGTTTGATTTTTTCCCCTGGTTAACACTAGGGAACAATGTGCAATTAGTTTATTTTTCCTAGAAGTGTTTTCATTGAATAGGAAATCATGTTAATATTATAAGGCCTAATTATTAACTGAGCCAACCATTTACACCTTATTTCAAAATGTAAATATAACTACATTCCAACTGTGCATGTACTTTGAAGTAAAACATGTAGGACTTGACTCAAATATGTTCTTAAAGTGGCAGTGAATACAAAATTTAATGTTTTAACTAAACTGAGTTTCCTGAGTGGCATCTATAGATATAATTTTCTCATATTTATCATGGTTCTTAGAGAATTGTTAAATGTTCAAATGGATGCATGTAGAAACACATAAATTATTTTTACTTCACCAGGTAGTAATTCTCATGAATATGTTTCTTTGGTTTCCTTTTGGCCAGTTCTGCAGCCTGTTACCTTTAGAATTGATCCGCCAGAGACAACAATAGGTAATGGCTTTCCCATATTGACCAAGTCTAATTGTTTTCCTTGCCATCATCAGGATTACAGGTCTTTCTCAAATGATCATGTTGAAACATCATCTCTTTTCACAACCATTTCATCATTTCATTCTCATTATCACTCTTTCCAAAATAGAAAAGTAAAAGTTTTGCTCTGAAGACCAGCTTAAGACAGCTCACTACCAAGCCCATCCTCACCTACCTCATTTATCTCCATGTTCCAAATGACTCCACCTCACTCATGCCCATCCAGTTAACATTTTCAGCTGGTTTAGTGGTTCTCAGCTGTAGTGTTACGATATACTAGCAATTTGTGAGCATTACTGGCAAGTAATTATCATTAATATTGGTCAAAATACTAAAATTTGCCAATGGTTTATTTTTAAAAATAAACTTGAGCAGCCCTGCGATGATTGTAGCAAGCACAATGATAATATCCTCACTCGTGTTGTAATCCTATGTGCTGTGTTAGGTGGGAGAACTACAGCTGACAGACTCAGGACCAGGACTGGCCCACACCCCATCTTGCCAGTATGGTCATGGAGTGTGTCAAGCATTGAATGGCATTTATTATCTATCCTAGTGGGAAAACACAGTTGAGAACCATTATTTCAATATTTCAGTCATTTTTCTAAGGTCCTGTGCACACTTTATTTTCTTCTCCATAACTCAAAGTTTTCCTTTTTCTGTTTCAAATAAAGGCATCTCATATGATACTCTGACCTGGCACTGGCTTTTGAATCTAGGGATTGAAAACTTGGTGCTTATCTTTTGCAGCTCCTTTAGAGACCCGAAGCAGCTCTTTCATCCCTATGATTTCACCAAGTTCTAGTCAAGAGGATCTACAAACCACTCTGGGTAAATTTTGTTTTGATATTTCAGTCCAGTGAGGACCTTCCTTCTAGGGCTTGCTCTTAAAGAAACCATATTACATTGTGCTCATGTTGTTTCCAAGCGATAGAGGGTTTCTTTCTACCATTATATAAAACCTCCACTTCACTTGATTCTTTTACATTAATTGTATATTTGTCCTAATACTTATGGTGATTTTTAATATAAAATGAGAATGTTTTAAATCACCTTGACAAATTTTCAAGTATTCTAAAAAACAGAATGTTCCCAAAGTGTATCAGTGCTATGTGTTTTATTGTTTCTTCTGTATTTGAAAGTGCATTTGAAAGAAAAATTGTATCTAGTATTTATTGAGTATTTTATGGCACAATGTGAAGCAATGGGAGTTTCAAAATAAAACTGTTTTAAAGATGGATCCTTCCCCTGGAGAACTTGCCCTGTAATATGAAAACAGGATTTAGGGATAGTGGTGCTTCCTGAGTGCCCCTGAGGATGCTACCTGTATTTTTAAATTTAAGCCACATGACAACGTTGGGAGGTAGGTTCTATTACTTGCCCCATTTTACAGATTAGAAAATTGAGGCATAGAGGGATTTTAAATTGTGGCCAAGTCACACAGCTAACGTCAGAACCAAATTGGAACCCACACATGAGTGTGATAGAGAAATGAGCAAACTACCTGCAGGCATCAGGGGAGGCTTCACAGAAGAGGTGACATTTGCACTGGGTGTTTAAGTTGGAGGGACAGTTGAAGTTAAAAATGCAAGGTCCCTTCAGGTTAAAGACAGATGGGAATGAGCACAGGGCAGACTGGCGGCCAGTCTAATGTGGTGAGCACGCAGGTCACATGGAGAAAAGTTGATGGATGAGTCAGGACAGTTGTTTGGGATGAGCTGGCCATGCTTTCGGGGAGTTCATAGTGGGAAATCCCAGTCTGCCTGACTCTTGGCTGAAAATGAACCAGAAAACAAGTGTTCCCAGCTTGTGATTTTTGGCTCCTTTGCCTGTCCATGCTACATCACACATGACTGTGTTTAAATTAGTGGCCTTATTTTTCTTTCTTCCTTCCCTTTTCAAATAAACTCATTCTTTATGTATGGCTGCTGAGATGAAGTTACGGGTCACATTTTAAAATGAAATTCTTTTGGAGAAAAAAATTAAAAACTGAATGTGCAAATATACCCTGATTACCAAATATTCGTCTATTGTAGTCTAGGCCCACAAGGTCAAGATCACCCATGAAAATTAATCAAAAGTACTTTCAAGAACCCATGCCAGATAGGCTAATTATCCAACTTCCACTCCCTATTTTTTTAAATGTATTTTGGTTTATTGAAGCAAGAATCAGCACCTCTCATTTATCTCAAGTATCTCTCATGAGCGAAATCCAGATTATAAAGCAGAACAGAAACACAAAAAAGAAGATGACAGTATATTATTTGCACAAAGTTTTTCTTTGGATCCAGTATATGCCAAAGTGAACAATGTAATTTTCTGTCTGCATGATGTGGTAATGAGTCCAAGATAATACTGAAGGTGGAACTATTGCCATACTTATTTCATTTTGAGGGGGTGGAGAAGGGGTCAGGAGAAGTGTGTCTATTTGTCAGTAAACATAAACTTTGCTTTTCACATGAGGAAAATAAAAGAAAATGTATTCTCATATGGTACAAATACACATAGTTTCATCTGATCTATTTCCTTTCCAGCTCACCTAAATAACTTGTGGAATCATTTATGGAATAGGAAAAAGACATGAAGGCGGTTAGGAGACACATCCAAGTACCATCACCTCCAGTATCATGAAATAATGATCCTGAGCTAAAAGCTTTTTAAAATCATTAAAATAATGAGTGCAAGAAGAGAGAAAATATAATAAATGGGAGTTACTAAAATCTACTATTAACTTTGAATTATTATGATTACTTCGCATACTGATGCAATTTACCCTTTTATTATCACCTGTTTATAATGTTAATTATTTAAAGCAAGCCCTCTTACTGTGCTTTTCCCCAGCAGAAACAGACCAATCCACCCAAGATCTCTTCACAACTAAGATTCCACGAACAACTGAATTGGCAAAGACAACTCGGGGTAATACTCTTTTCCCACCTCTGTATAGTAACTTCTTTTCTTCATTTTAAATTAGGAAGTACAATTTCTTTACAGAATGTAATTTCTTATCACGGTGAATTACTTGATTTTTTTCATTTCATAGGTGCAGGACATCAGCCAAATATTAATGTCCATATGACTATCAGTGAATGTCGGAAGACACGTTTTTTAGTTAGAGCTTTACTTTTGAATGGATGACTGATAACTAACAATGAAAGCTCTCTTTTGTTATTCCTTGATGGACCTTCATTTGCCTCATTTTCTGTATCTGATAAATAAGAATCTTTATTACCTTTCCTCTCCCCCACCCTCCACCACCCTCCTCTTTCTCTCCTTTTTTTTCTGTGCCCAACTTGCTGGACACATTGATATGTGGCCCAAGGAAGGAAACTAGGAAGAAGATATATCAGTTTTTAAAGATGATTTAATATTTAAATTTCCAGGAAACATTTCTCTGGAATGTCCATTTTTAATTTCTTCTTTTCTATGTTTTGGAAATTAAACTCGGCTACACAAACTTCTATCTCATCTTCGTGCGCTCTGAAGGATGTTTTTGTCCTATCTGGGTTATAACCATTGTGGATTTCCAGTATTTGTGTGTGTTCTTTCTTCCTTTTCCCCCAAATGACCCCTTTTGCCCATCTCTGCTTCTTTCATATGGAAGTTAGCCTAAAAAGCAAAAGCAAATATTTTTTAAGGAGTTAGAAGACAAATTTATTCTTTTGTTTATTATAATTTTGGGGTGAGGGGATTTAATGAAAGAAATTTGAAATAATAAGAGCAAATAACAATAAAAGAAGTCTAATTTTATGGTGCATATTTTATAGTAAGTAGAGCAATATGTACTTATTCAATAAGTGTGACTGAACACTACGGCATCGGACAGTTCTCATAATTTTTCTAAGTGTTTTTTTGCTTATTTGGTTTAATTTTTATGTTTTAAATGTTTATTATTTGCTTTATCACCTTTCTACTTATTCACTTTTTTATTTATAAATCCACACAGAAGCCTAATATACTGACAGCCCTCCCACATCCTCATTAGTAACAGATGTTTAATCATGTTACATCCATTCTCCACCCTCATTTTTGAATGTTTATTTTTTTATGTTTTTGCAAACTTCTTTAATGTCTGGCTTAATGGAAGATAGCTGGATTAATTTAATTAATAATCAAGCACATTAATTTTTTGCAGGAAAATATATATGTACTTACACTAAGCAGAAAAAATAAAGACTATTCAGCGCAGGTCCTGTTACAATGAGAAAGCTTTCAGCTTTTTAGAGCTTTATAGGTTTCAGAATGGAGGATGAAAGATCATAGGACTGTTCTTTACTTTTGCATTTTATTACTTTAATGGGAATATCATTATTGTGTTACTAGTATGAATGTATGTACAATTTTTATCAAATTCCTTCTAAAACGTGGTTTTCTTAGATAGAAGTTTCACAGTTGATTGGAGATATATATCCAGGATTTGATATCATTATATGAATTGTCTTAACATAGTGATACAACATACTATGTTTTAATTATTTTCTTATGTTCTGAGAATCCTTAGCTTAAGTCTCAACTGCATTGCCTGGGAGTTGCACTTTTCTAGACTGTGCCAAGGATCTTGAGAGTGGCTCACCAGATATTCATTTCCATGAGGTGACAAGGGACATCCTAAGAAAGAACCCATCTAAGGATGAGAGTAACATCCACAACCTGGCCCAGCCCAATAGCCCTACCTGGGAATAGAAGGACAACTTTTAGTCAAGGCAAGATTTGTGTCTCTAGGAGCACCTTTTGGCCCAGTCCTCATAAACCTCTGCCTGAGCTCTGTCGAAGGGGCAGCCAATCAACTGTTTTGTTTTGGATGTGCTGTGCTGTTTTATTTGTAACATCAAGCATTAGGAGCACAAGACAGCACACAATACTCGGATATAGATTCTGTGGGGGTGAAATGGTTCCTCTTGAACTTTGCACTCTATGCGTGCCCTCCAATCCCTCAAACATGGGGCCCAAGTGCTCCAAGGAAACTCCAGCACCTCCTCTGTGGCCCCTTTGCTCCATTATCTACTGAGACAGTTCCCTGAAGCACTGAAGCACGCTACAACCCTGAATACTCAGACACTGCCTTTCTCATTGCCACCCACGGGAGAAATCCACTTGGCAGGCGCATTTGGGAAGCATTTTCATTATTTTACTGCTTGCAGCCCCTCATACTTACCCACCCAGGGAAAGTTGAATATACTCCTTCCCCTCTCCCTGTATCATTCACAGTGTTTCTCCAATAATCCCTGTTTGTTTCATTTTAAAGTTCATTTTACATAGATTTTTATAGAACTATTCAGATATGAAGCCATCTTTTAAAGTTATTTTTATTATTGGTCGCCAAAAACTACATGGAGATGATGTTTACATAGTTACATTGTCACAAAGCTTCTTTGTCTTTTTTTTTTTTAACTTTAAAACTGAAACCCTAGAGTAGATTTCTCAAGGCCATGAGATGTGTGAGTAACTCACAACCGAAACTTAAACTTATATTTTGGCTTTTTTTATAAAAGTTCTTTCTAGATTTAAGTAGAGACTGTGGAACAATAAAAAATCCTGTGACTTCGAAATAATAAATATAGTGCTGATTATCTTTGTGTTCTGCTCTAAGTCCCTTCTAACTAAAGTTTCTAAAATTTAAATTTCTTCTAAAATGAGACTAATAAGAACCATGATCATTGTAGTTCTTTAAGAGAAAGCAGTCTAACACAGAAGAAATTAATATGAAAACCTGAAATACTATTATGTTGAATTGACAGATAATCCTATCATTCTCAAAGAAAATTAAAGAAAAACATGGGCTAATCATCATCACACATTTTAGGGTGTGTAAGAATTCATATTTTATAGCATCGGTTCCTCTGTTCACTCTAGTTATTACACTTTGAAGGGGCCACACTGAATCCACAGAGAATATCAGTGTGTGTCTGCTGGTTTTGGCTTGAAATATATACTCCTTCCCCTCATTGGTCTTCACATTGGAAGCTTATAAATGAGCTACATTATAATCTGTCTTGCAGGTGTTTTTTAACTTGTTAGGCAAAGCATTGCTGATTTATGGTTACATAAATACCCCTCAAGATCTGAACAAAAGCAATGTAATTTACTTACAAGTTTGAAAAAAAGAATTTATTTTCTCCAGTCTTAGCTAAAGCATTACCAAGAAAGTTAAGTTAGGAGGCAGTGTGCTGTGTCAAGGGGGCAGAGGAGGGAAGGGAAGAACGGACAAATTCCTGGATGAATGCATATTTTAAAACCTTAGGAAGCAACCAACCTGAGTTTCTTGTGAATTTGCCTGTTTACAGTGCTTGCTCCGTTTTTAATTTCTTCAACAAGTCTTCAGTTGGAATCCTCACTGTGCCAGGCCCTGGATTACAGGAACAGGAAGTGATAAATTGATGTGTTGGTCCCAGAGGTCGTCTGAGTTGTTGCTCCTTGCTCTCCCTCGATAGATGAGCGGGACCCCTGAGGTTTTCTCTCATCCTAACACTAATAGATGGCACTAAGTGAACATTGATTCATTTCAGGGGTCATGAGCCAAGACATTTTGATAGAGATCACATGTTTTTACTCTTTTCTTCTTACCTACCTCAAAATATTTTATGTTTTGCCTTTAAGATTACTTGTCTTTTTTGGCAAAACAACGTTTCACAGTGACTACCTAATTGAGTGATGTGGATGGATGGATAGATGGACACATGGATGATGGATGGATGAATGCTTGGCTGCCTTTTATGTTTGCCATGTTAAGCAACCATCTGGTAAAGTAAATGTTCTTGAAAAAGTGGACTAATGATGACATCCGTAACACACATTAGAAATTACCTACCTCATTCTGACAATGTGCATTTTAATATCCAATCATGAGTATTTTCACTTATTTTATTTTCCTTTAGCTTCAGTGCTGTAATGCATAATTGGCGGTTGCAGGGTGTTCTTTCTACTTCCATGCACAATGTACAAATTGTTGGTCCCTAGGGTGCCAAATCTCGATTTAGTGGGCTTTGGAGTGCAGGTATTAAACATGAAGCATTTGCTCTGTTTCAGCACCACATAGATTGTACACCACTCCTGGGAGGCCCAAAATACCAGAAAAACCACCCCTCAGACCTGGTAAGTTGTTTCCCTTTCTGATGACCCAAACAGTCAGCACATCTGAGAAGATATAAACTGTATCGGAACAGCTAGATGCACTAAGAAGAGCTATATGCTTAAATTGAAATAAAGGACATACAGAAATTCTGATCCTTGCAGATAAGTGGAGAGGTAATGATGGATCCATGGAACTGACAAGACCTGAGTGAGGTTTTTAAGGAGGATCAGCTTCAGAGACCACTATAAAACTTTATCAATATAAAGTTATTTTTGAAATAGTATTTGTGCATAAATCACACATGCGTGCGCGCGCGCACACATGCACACACACACACACACACACACACTTTTTCAATTTTCCATGACAATTATAGGTAGTATTAACATTCTGTGTGACATATTACTTGCTTTCAAATATTATTAATCTTTTTTATTTTATTTTATTGTTTAAAGTATTACAAATAGTAGTACATATGTCTCCTTTTTTCCCCCATTGACCTCCTCCCACCCTCCCCTACCCCCCAGCACTTGCCCTCACCCCCCCTCCAGTGTCTTGTGTCTATTGGTTGTACTTATATGCATGCATACAAGTCAAATAGTATTTATCTTTTAAGAAAAGATAATCTCTTCAGTATAAAAGGCTCTTGTTCTGGGAGAATATTTTTACTTTATTCCTTCTGATGATAAAAAAAAGCACCTCATTTTTCAGGTTTTAAACAGTAAAAATAAAGTGGTAATTAAACATTAGAAAATACTTTAAATTTACTAAATTCTCAGAGGTTCTAGGATCTCCCTTACTGGAGCTTATTAGGGAAGAGTTAACTGGGGGGGTTGATTTGAGCCAAGTAAATAACTTCTATGCTAAAGTACAAGTTAGACCAAAGACTGGTGTTTTCTACCCTTTTTCTACTGTGTTTCTAAAAGTCTTCTTGAATTTATAAATTATGAAACTGGCTTATAAATTAATATTCTTGGTTAACATCTCTCCAGGCACATGGAAGAAAGAACAAATAATTTTTTTTATTCTTTGGTTTATGGAAAGCCAATAAGTTTTAGAGTAATCCTCCAAATCCTAAATGCATTAGGCATAGAAGTATTTTATAAACAAATATATCTCCATGTAACTTTTATAAACAAATATATCTCCATGTAACTTTTATATCATGATGGCTGTTGAGAAATGGTTATACTAAGTGTTTCTACAAAATAATGAATAGTAGCAATACAGGCAGACCTCAGGTTAGGTTGGATTCAACGTACATCATTTTGTGGTTACGTCGCCATCTCCCATTTATTTATTTAAAAAAAAGGTTCCATCATTTCGACATATGTACATATGTGCTTTATGTTTTTTATTATTTATTTACCACAAGTAAAGGTCAGGGATTGTTATCTTTCTTTAAAATTTTTTTTTACTGTTTCACTTCATTACTGCTGCGTATGTGCTCCATGTGAGTGACGTAGGTGCTTATGTAGGTGGGTTCTAACTTATGGGGAAAATCGCGCCATAGGAATGGATCTCCATCAGACGTAACCCAAAGACTTACTGTAATGGCTAACATTGACTGAGTGTTTGCCTTACGCCCCATTAGGTAGAGTTGAGGAAGCTAAGACATAAAAAGAGCATGGGAGTAGATTCAGAGTCAAGCAATCAGGGTCCAGTGGTTACTCTCTTAACCATGGTATATTTAGTTCTTTTCTTTAAAGAGCCTTCTAAGAGAAGGATAAGGCAGGTGACCTCTTAAAGTTTTGATAGTGCTATGGCTGTCAACAGAGCAGGAAAGAAATTGTAATGGTTTTATTACAGTTTTGTGTTCAATGATGGGCTTGTACCAGGATTATCAAGGAACATCTGTACCTAGAGACTCATGCAAAAGGACCATGAACTTATGAGTTATGAATTAAGGCCTTGACAAGTAAATACACTTCCAGTTTTGTTTTTTCATTAGCATAGGTCAGTGATGGCGAACCTTTTGAGCTCGGCGTGTCAGCATTTTGAAAAACCCTAACTTAACTCTGGTGCTGTGTCACATATAGAAATTTTTTGATATTTGCAACCATAGTAAAACAAAGACTTATATTTTTGATATTTATTTTATATATTTAAATGCCATTTAACAAAGAAAAATCAACCAAAAAAATGAGTTCATGTGTCACCTCTGACACGCGTGTCATAGGTTCGCCATCACTGGATAGGTAGTCCTGATGGTTCTTCAGTTCATTTTGGAACGCATCTAGTGCTTATAAATGAAGAAAGATATTTCCCATTTAGAAATATAAATTTCTTTGCCAGTTACTTTTTTTCAAGCCCAGTGATCACATTAGAGTACAAACCCAGGTTTCTATTTCCAAATACAAGCCTATGATTTTTATACCAGAATTGTGGTTTCTATATTCTAAACAATAATTTTTGGTAAGCCATCTTTTTTTATTGCTTGGTTAAATGATTTACAATTCTCTGGGAAGTTTTGTTTTCCTTGGCTACAAATTATTATAAGAAAATGTCTGAACTATTTCTTTCCCACTTTATTATAGTTCTGAATAAGACAACTACAAGACCTACTAGACCCAAACCCAATGGGATGCCCAAAGGGACTGAAATGGGAACAGGTAATGATCACAAATTTATTTCCTTTTGATGCTGCCAAAACTATAAGTGTTTTCATTCAATTTTTATAGTTTTGTTGAATTCTCACTTCAATTTCTTTTTTACTAGTTTTGGAAGTTCCTAGCTTAAGGAATTGAAAATTGTAATGCATTCCAAAATCAAAACATCCTATGTCTCTAAAAACATTAAAGGAGAATTTATTATTTTTTCTAAACACAGGTCACTAAATTAGCTACCATACATGGGCTTGATTCTTCAAAAGATGCTGATTAAATATGAATTATTGAATTAAAATATCAAAATAGCTGTTTCCTTCATTTCAAAACATGTCCTATACACAGGCTTGGTCTTTGAGACTGAAATCACTTGGTTTTCAACTTTATAATTTCACAAATACCATTATAAATTTTAAAAGACCTAAATCTGTTAGAAATCTTGACTATAACATTTAAATAAGAAGGGGAATTGGCAGTTGATCACCCTTATTATAGTAATACTAGAGGCCCGGTGCACAAAAATTTGTGCACTCGGGAGGGAAGGGGGGGTCCATTTCGGCTGGACCTGTG
>NW_005871279.1:1555893-1558779 GCF_000147115.1 Myotis lucifugus
GGTTAATGCGGGGTGGGGGGACGGGACACCATGTCCCCCCCTGAGCGAAACGTTGGGTTGAGTAACGCTTCTGAATATATCATGCAGAGCAGGGGACTATCGGAGTTAGCAGGCGGTTGGGGCGCCGCACCCTGTCACACACAGAGCTGCAGGGCGATCAGGGGGTTTGGGCGCCTGCCCCCTGTCACGCTGATCCGGTGCCAGGAGGCCTCGCGGCTCTGCTGATCCCGGTGCTGGGAGGCATATTACCCTTTTACTATATAGGATAGAGGCCTGGGGGCTGGCTGGTTTGCCCTGAAGGGTGTCCTGGATCAGGGTGGGAGTCCCCACTGGGGTGCCTGGCCAGCCTGGATGAGGTGATGATGGCTGTTTGCAGCTGGTCACACACCCTTCAGTGTGGGGGTCCCCACTGGGGTGCCTGGCCAGTCTGGTTGAGGAGCTGAGGGCTGCTTTCAGGCTGGCAGTTGACTGAAGCTCCCAACCACTCCTTTTTTTCTTTTCTTTTTTTTTTTTTTATTCTGGGCCAGCTTTAGCTCTGGCTCTAGCTCTGAGGCTTCCGCTGCTGAAAGCAGGTATCTGGTTTGTTTGCATTCTATAATCGAAACAATGTATAACTCCAGCTCTGAGATCCCGGCCGGCTGAAAGCTGGTTTCTGGGGTTTTGTTTAGCTTCTATATTTGTTACAATGTTTCTTAGAGTTGCAGCTCAGAGGCCAGCAAGTCAGGCGGGGAACGTTGGAGTCTGCAGTCACTGGAGCAAGCAAGCCTCATGTTTGCTTCCAGCTGCCTGGCTGCCGGCCGCCATCTTGGCTGACTGTTAATTTGCATAAGGATATGCTGATTAGCCAATGGGAAGGGTAGCGGTCGTATGCTAATTACCATGTTTCTCTTTTATTAGTATAGATTAATGTTTACAAATTATACTGTTTAATTAAATGACATTAATTTAGTCACATCTATAGGAGTAGGCATCATACAGATAACTAGGACAATGATCTGATAAAAATTTACACACCCAACTCACTAAGTGTATAAATGATAGTTTCGATGACTTAATATGGTATGGCATCATTCCCTCGTAATATATATTTATTAATATGTATGGTATATATATTTATATATATATATAATTGTTACTTCTCACATGAGGATATGTTGTTTTCTCTATTGATTTTTAGAGAGAGTGTAAGGGGTGGGAGAGACAGAGAGAAACATTGATGTGAGGGAGACACAATGATTGGTTGCCTCCCACATGTGCCCCGACCAAGGTCAGGGATCAAGCCTGCAACCAAAGTACATGCCCTTGACCGTAATCAAACCTAAGACCCTTCAGTTTGCAGACCAAAGCTCTAACTACTGAACAAAACTGGTTAGGGCAATATTTTTAAAATAGTACAAAATTTGTGCTTGTTTATGTAAAAAAGCATGAAAATGAGAATTTATTTAATGATATATATTTAATCAACCCATGATGTTTCCTAATGAGAAAGAGATGTAAATAATACCGGGAGATATTCAGTATAAAAATCATTTAGATATGTTTTAGAATGTCTCTTTTGTATCAGGTTATTATAGTGTCTGAAGTTGTAGGAATTAACTTCCCTGCAAACCAAGTAATGAGACAACTGTTATAAGTTCCTGACTCATGAAAAGTAAGAGAGTTCTGATACTTATTTGTGCTTAGCTGCTCCTTTTATTCTTCGCAACAGTGAGATTAGGCAATGCATAGTTTCTCAACTTGACATGAACAATCTGGCTCTAAACAGAGCCAACTTCTTAATATTCAAAGTAATTCTCTCAAGTTTGTCTAAGTAAAAATAAAAGAAAGCACTTATGTCAACAAAGCAAATGAAAGAACAACTAGCTATGATCAAACTTGAAAGTCTTCAACCTTCAGTACAATCAAGCATTGATTCTCACTAGGAAAGTGCTCATTGTTCTTCAGAGGGAAAACAGAGTCATTATATTTTAGTTTATCAACAATATAAACATTTTTTCAGAGCCACTTATAACACGAACTGACATATATTACCCTCTTGTGTAGATGAAGTCAACTATGTAGTAATAACTCATGTAACTTAGCCTTACATAATCTCTTATCAGGGCTTTTTCAATCTAATTAGCTGGTTGCTGGTAGAAAGGAGCTGGTGGGCATAGGTAGACAAAGCTGAGCTCACTCTTTCCCTTATCCTTGCTTCACCTCCATCCTCAACCAAATTGTGTTGCAACTATTCTGTGTTCTAATGTCTGTCTATTGGGATTTCCCTTCAGAAAAACACTTGCTGCCCACCTGCAGGGAGTGAGATCAGCAGATAGCATCCAAGGTCAACCTCTGAAGATCTGGGTGGCACATTTCCATGTCAAGTACAATAACACATAACAACCAAATGACATTTACCTCAGGAATACAAGGTTGGCTCAACATTCAAACAAATTAGTGTAATTTTCTACATTAACAGAGCAAAGGAGAAAAATGATATGACCATCTCAATAAATACAAAAAAACCACCATTAGACAAACTTCAAAATTTATTCATGATGAAAACTCTCAGAAAACTAGGACTTGAAAAAATTTTCCTCACTGATAAAGGGCATATGTGAAAAATCTACAGTTAACATTATACTTAATAGTGAAAGTCAAAATATTTTTCTCCTAACATCAAGAACACAAGCAAGGGCTTCTATTTTTATCATTTCTTTTGGAAATAGTAATGGCATATGTAGCCAATGCACTAAGTCAAGAAAAGAAGTATGCAGTATAAAAACTGGGGATCACAGATGACATTATTTATCATCTTATGAAAGGAAAGTTTAACAGCTCTCAAACTATTTGCCTAGGGAATAAAAAAAGTTGGTAAGAAAAAGAATGTTTAAAATATATTCTCTC